>NC_041339.1:17046683-17316683 GCF_004354835.1 Perca flavescens | reverse complement strand
TGGTGTTCTGCTACCAAGGTGAGTTCTTTTGTTGGTCTTTGTGAGCTTATATTGGAGCAGTTTAAAGATGCCATCCCTCAATCTGTTTCTATATATGTAGATGAGCAGAAGCCCACCACTGCACTGAAGGCAGCAGAGTTAGCTGATGACTTTGTGTTGACGCATAAGAACAGTTTTGGTGAAGTAGCCTACGCTCTGTTGGAGATTGGAAAGGTAATGTTGGTGGCAGTATGAATGCGCACAGTGGCGTGGAGTTTGGAAAGCCAGGCCTGTCACGTAAGCCTGCTTGGACAGCGCGACAAGAGGGCAGTAGGATATGCAACTACTGCCGTGATGAGGGTCATTGGAAAGACCAGCGCCTGCTATTAAAGGTAAACCCAATTTGCATCCTCTCCTTTGGTCGGGCCAGGTTGGGTGCCTCTGCGTACGCTGTGGCTGACATTTTGTTCCGAGGCAAGTGGGCTAATTGTATATGCTAACCTTGGGGTTTCCATCAGTGCCCCATTTTGTTTCGCTCTCTCTCTTCCTCTGAATTTGCTTCAGGATCCAGTTGCTGAGGTGTGACGAGGGTGGCAAGACAGCGCAGGTTTGGGGGAGGTTCCCTCGTGCTGGGTAGGCCTATGGTAGAATTATTGCAGGACGCCCTGTCATGTGCCCCAGTTGATAAATGGAGGAGGGAGGGAGGAGATGTGATGCTCTTCGGTGTCATTTAATTGTTTTTGCTGTCTACATTGAGGAGGTGTGTCTTAACTTGTGCCTCCTGTTTGCAAGTTACTAATTAGAGTAACTCAGCTCAGCTGGGTCTGGTGTGCTGAGGCCACTTATACCCTGTTTACACGTACATGGTTATTTTGACAAACGGAGACATTTCCCTTCGTTATTGACCTTCGTTTACACGCAAACGGAGAATTAGCCTCTGAAAACGATTCTTTCTAAAAACTCCAGAGTGGAGATTTGGGAAAACTTTGTTTGCACGTTTGCATGTAAACTGAGACAAACGGAGGTTTGGGCAGCCGAGGAAGAAAAGAGAGAGGAAGTGATTCGCTGCTGCTGTTGCTATTTCCGGGATTATGATTGGCTAACGTGAGCTTGAGCTTCTCGTTACACTGCCACCTACAGGTTTGATTTTTGAAAACTGAGAGGTTGAAATGTCCGTTTATGAAAATAGCCGGCCACGTGTAAACGTAGCATTAAGCTGCAGTATCATCTGTCTCTTCTCTCTGCTCTGGCTGTACTCACAGGCACACCAAGGTTTGGTTATGTTTGGTCAGGTTGTCCTAGGTTTGCTTTTTGCTGAGTTTACACTCTACAACACACACACATGCACCTATTTCACTCATGCACACCCTACACCACTGACGCTACTGATTTTCACATCCCATTCTGTATAGTTAATTTGGTCTAATTTGGTTCAATTTGGTTTAATAAAGTATTGTTTAAACATTTAACATGGTGTTGTCTCCCTCTCTGTTATGACCACCTGAGCCAGGTCATGACAGCGCCTAATTATGTATTGTGTGGTATGTACAAAAACCGCCCATGACAGCGCACCTAAAAGCAGGTGTAATCGAATCTCCGACTCAGCGTTCACATTCCATTCCAGCAGTGGTTAAACTCCTCGCTACATTACAAATATTAGCATCAGGATCATTTCAAACAGTCATAGCATCAGCAGTGGGGATATTGCAGTCTGCACTCAGCCGTATCATAGCACCAGTATTTAATGCTTTGCTACAGCGCACCAGTCAATACATACATTTCCCCACCACTAATGCCGAAATAACACGCATCAAGCTGTTTCCTCATAAACAAGCAGATAAACTTTGTTATTGCTAAATCTTTGTCTTGACTGACTTGGTGGCTGGTCCATGATAGAAAGAGAGAAGGAGGCCCATTCAATTGCGCTTTTAAATGCGCACAGTTTACAGTATAGTGGACAGAAAAAGGCGCTGATTACCCAATGAACTGCAGGTTTGGTAAATCCGACATAAGCTTACAGTATGTATCACAAAAAATCATAACATTTATTTTTATGTAAGGATATACAAACAGCCAGCAATAATGACAGACATAAGAAATGAGCACTTTGAAGTGCAGAGAAATTAAGGTGACAAAGTTTTTACTACATCCACAAAGAATAAACAAAGGAATGCATCAGAACAATCATAAAGTACATTACTCTTGAGTTACTAAAAAACTTTCTAATTATAAATGTATATTTTAATGATTGAGGGTAATGTACTTAATGTATTTTCTTTTATTGGGGAGTCCTATTAAATGTGCAAAGTTGACATACAATACTATGACTTTTTTGATATTTTTTTCGACATACTATGACTTTTTCGACATTTGTATCAATGGCATACTATACTATCACTTTTTTGACAAATTTATGACCTACTATAATATGATTTTTTTTATATTTTTCGACATACTATAATATGACGTTTTTTTTTTTGTTGACATACAATACTATGACTTTGACAGTTTTACGACATACTATACTATGACTTTTTGTGATTTTTATATGATACTATACAATGACTTTTTTATGAAATTTCATGACATACTGTGTTTTGATATTTTGTGACAAACTATACTACGATTATTTTTTTGACATTTTTATGGCATACTATGATTTTTTTTGATATTTTTTCGACATACTATGTCACATACAAATACATTTTTTATTTGTTGACATACTATACTATGACTTTTTTATGAAATACTATACTATGACTTTTTTGACATTTTTTGACATACTGTACTATGACTTTTTTGACATTTTTTGACATACTATACTATGACTTTTTTGACATACTATACTATGCCTTTTTTGAAATTTATATGGCAAACTATACTATGAATATATGAATATACTATTTTTTTAAATATATTTTTCGACTTACTATACTATGTTTTTTTTAAATTGTTTTGATATGCTATGCTATGATTTTTGTTTTATGAAATACTATACTATGGGCTTTTTGATATTTTTTTGACATACTATACTATGTTTTTTTTGACATTTTTATATCATACTATACTATGACTTTTTTGACAAATTTATAACCTACTATGTTTTTTTTTATATTTTTCGACTTACTATACTATGACGTTTTTTTCGATATACTATACTGACTTTTTTTTATTTTATGACATACTATACTATGACTTTTTTGATATTTTTTTCCATCCATCTTCGTCCGCTTATCCGGTGTCGGGTCGCGGGGGGAGCAGCTCCAGCAGGGGACCCCAAACTTCCCTTTCCCGAGCAACATTAACCAGCTCCGACTGGGGGATCCCGAGGCGTTCCCAGGCCAGGTTGGAGATATAATCCCTCCACCTAGTCCTGGGTCTTCCCCGAGGCCTCCTCCCAGCTGGACGTGCCTGGAACACCTCCCTAGGGAGGCGCCCAGGGGGCATCCTTACCAGATGCCCGAATCACCTCAACTGGCTCCTTTCGACGCAAAGGAGCAGCGGCTCTACTCCGAGCTCCTCACGGATGACTGAGCTTCTCACCCTATCTCTAAGGGAGACGCCAGCCACCCTCCTGAGGAAACCCATTTCAGCCGCTTGTACCCTGGATCTCGTTCTTTCGGTCATGACCCAGCCTTCATGACCATAGGTGAGGGTAGGAACGAAAACTGACCGGTAGATCGAGAGCTTTGCCTTCTGGCTAAGCTCTCTTTTCGTCACAACGGTGCGATAGATTGAATGCAATACCGCACCCGCTGCGCCCGATTCTCCGGCCAATCTCCCGCTCCATTGTCCCCTCACTCGCGAACACAACCCCAAGGTACTTGAACTCCTTCACTTGGGGTAAGGACTCATTCCCTACCTGGAGAAGGCATTCCATCGGTTTCCTGCTGAGAACCATGGCCTCAGATTTAGAGGTGCTGATCCTCATCCCAACCGCTTCACACTCGGTTGCGAACCGATCCAGTGAGTGCTGAAGGTCGCAGGCCGATGATGCCATCAGGACCACATCATCTGCAAAGAGCAGCGATGAGATCCCCAGCCCACCAAACTGCAACCCCTCCCCACCCGACTACGCCTCGATATCCTGTCCATAAATACTACAAACAGGATTGGTGACAAAGCGCAGCCCTGGCGGAGGCCAACCCTCACCTGAAACGAGTCCGACTTACTACCGAGAACCCGGACACAGCTCTCGCTTTGGTTGTACAGAGATTGGATGGCCCTGAGAAGAGACCCCCTCACCCCATACTCCCGCAGCACCTCCCACAGTATCTCCCGGGGACCCGGTCATACGCCTTCTCCAAATCCACAAAACACATGTAGACCCGGTTGGGCATACTCCCAGGCTCCCTCAGGATCCTTGCGAGTGAAGAGCTGGTCCGTTGTTCCACGACCAGGGCGGAATCCGCATTGTTCCTCCTCAACCCGAGGTTCGACTATTGGCGAACCCTCCTTTCCAGCACCTTGGAGTAGACTTTACCAGGGAGGCTGAGAAGTGTGATACCCCTATAATTGGCACACACCCTCTGGTCCCCCTTTTTAAAAAGGGGAACCACCACCCCAGTCTGCCACTCCTTTGGCACCGGACCGTCCCAGACTTCCACGCAATGTTGAAAAGGCGTGTCAACCAGGACAGCCCCTCCACACCCAGAGCCTTGAGCATTTCTGGATGGATCTCATCAATCCCGGGGCTTTGCCACTGTGTAGTTGTTTGACTACATCAGTGACTTCCGCCTGGGAAATCGACAATCCCCCATTATCCTCCAGCTCTGCCTCTAACATAGGGGCGTATTAGTCGGATTCAGGAGTTCCTCAAAGTGCTCCTTCCACCGCCCTATTACCTCCTCAGTTGAGGTCAACAGTGTCCCATCCTTACTGTACACAGCTTGGATGGTTCCCCGCCCCCTCCTGAGGTGGCGAACAGTTTTCCAGAAGCACTTTGGTGCCGACCGAAAGTCCTTCTCCATGTCTTCTCCAAACTTCTCCCACACCCGCTGCTTTGCCTCTTTCACGGCAGAGGCTGCAGCCCTTCGGGCCCTTCGGTACCCTGCAACTGCCTCCGGAATCCTCCGGGATAACATATCCCGGAAAGACTCCTTCTTCAGTCGGACGGCTTCCCTGACCACCGGTGTCCACCACGGTGTTCGTGGGTTACTGCCCCTTGAGGCACCTAAGACCCTAAGACCACAGCTCCTCGCCGCAGCTTCAGCAATGGAACGGCTGTCAACGGTTGACAGCTCTGCCCCTCTCTTCACCCGAGTGTCCAAAACATACGGCCTCAGATCAGATGAAACGATTATGAAATCGATCATTGACCTTCGGCCTAGGGTGCTCTGGTACCAGGTACACTTATGAGCATCCCTATGTTCGAACATGGTGTTCGTTATAGACAATCCATGACTAGCACAGAAGTCCAACAACAAACAACCACTCTGGTTTAGATCAGGGAGGCCGTTCCTCCCAATCACGCCTCTCCAGGTGTCTCCATCATTGCCCACGTGTGCGTTGAAGTCCCCCAGCAGAACAATGGAGTCCCCCACTGGAGCCCCATGCAGGACTCCAGTCAAGGTCCCAAGAAGGCCGAATACTCCGAACTCCTGTTTGGTGCATATGCACAAACAACAGTCAGAGTTTTCCCCCACAACCCGCAGGCGTAGGGAGGCGACCCTCTCGTCCACCGGGGTAAACTCCAACACAGCGGCGCTCAGCCGGGGGCTTGTGAGTATCCCCACACCCGCCCGGCGCCTCACACCCTGGGCAACTCCGGAGAAGAAAAGAGTCCAACCCCTATCCAGGAGTATGGTTCCAGAACCAAGACTGTGCGTAGAGGTAAGCCCCACCAGATCTAACCGGTACCGCTCCACCTCCCGCACCAGTTCCGGCTCCTTCCCCCACAGAGAGGTGACGTTCCACGTCCCCAGAGCCAGCGTCTGCCGCCCGGGTCTGGTCCGTCGAGGCCCCTGACCTTCACTGCCACCCATGTGGCATCGCACCCGACCCCAACGGTTCCTCCCACAGGTGGTGGGCCCATGGGATGGAGAGGGAGTTGCCACGTAGCTTGTTCGGGCTGTGCACGGCCGGGCTCCGTGGCAAACCCGGCCACCAGGCGCTCGCCGACGAGCCCACCGTCTGGGCCTGGCTCCAGACGGGGGCCCCGGGCTTCCTCCGGGCAGGGTCACTCCATCTCTGCTTAGCTATTTTTTTCGACATACTATAATATGATTTTTTGATATTTTTCGACATACTATACTATGACGTTTTTTTTTAATTTGTTGACATACAATACTATGACCTTTTTATGAAATAAGTATAGTATATGACGTTTTAGATATTTTTATTACATACTATACAATTACTTTTTTATGACAGTCTGTTTGTGACAAACTATACTACGATAATTTTTTTTGACATTTTTATGGCATACTATACCATGACTTTTTTAGAATTTTTACGACATACTATGACTTTTTTGATATTATTTCGACATACTATGTCAAATGCAAATACATTTTTTATTTGTTGACATACTATGACCTTTTTATGAAATACTATACTATGACTTCATTGACATGTTTTCACATACTATACTATGCTTTTTTGATATTTTTCGTCATACTATGGCGTTTCAATTTTTTTACTTACTATACTATAGACATTTATAAGAACCAGTTGAACACTCATGTGCTCAATGTAAAACACTATGATGAATGGAAAACACTTCTTCTCCATTCATCATAATGACTAAAGCCTTTTTTTGTTCAGTGTTACACTTACTACAGACAGTACACACATAAGTGTGTTATAAAATATTTGAAAATATTGTTTTTATACTCGGAACACCAACACAAAGTTGCACATACAGTGGTCTACATACAAAACAACAGAATAATTTACTGTATACAGTTACAGTAAAAAAAAAAATAAAACTATGCTGTATCCTCTCCTGTTTCAGTCTGGCCACAGCACCTCATCCACATCACAAGCAGTGTTTTCCCTAGCCAAGCAGCAGGGGAAATATTGCTTAGCATGGCGAATCCAGCCATGAAAAGCATCAACTGCTATATCTCCACATGCGTCTTCCATAGCTTGGAGAAGGGGTATATGTGTTTGTGGATTTCGATCATACACTTTCCATCTCCAGGCAGAAAAAAATCCCTCAATAGGATTTAGGAATGGAGAATATGGAGGGAGATAAACAACTAAAAAGCGTGAGAGGGCAGTAAACCAGTTACGAACCAGAGCAGCCCGGTGGAAACTTGCGTTGTCCTAAATGACAACGTACCTGAACTGCTCTGGGCCATCCATCTGATCTGGTGGAATGAGTGTGTTGTGTAGGGTGTTGAGGAATGTGATCAGATGGGCAGTGTTGTAGGGGCCAACGGTAGCATGGTGATGGATGATGCCGTGGTGGGTAATCGCTGCACACATTGTGATGTTCCCTCTGCGCTGGCCAGGGACTTCAACAATGGCACGCTGGCCAATGATATTCTTCCCCTCTTTTGTCTTTTTGTGAGGTTGTATCCAACCTCATCAATGAAGATGAACTGGTGCTCCACTGCAGCTCAAGGACTCTCTGAAACATCAGAAATAGACATGGAGTGGTCACTATTGTGAAGCACAATCATTATAATTGAAATATGTATAATTTATAGTGTTGAGAGTATGCAACAATTGTGGGATTGTATACGACTCACTTGCACATAGTTATATCGCAATTCTTTGACGTTCAAATGGCACCCTGTAGACCTGCTTCATCCTCAGATTATTTCTGCTCAAGACACGGTGCAGTGTTAAGCTTATCCAATCAATATTTTGAAATATCTCAGTTTTCTATTAATGTTTTGTATTTGCTGTAATGTTATGGCGTTATTTTCTAGGACCGTGTTCATGATTTCTGTTTCCTGTTCAGGAGACAGAAGACGTTCCTGACCACCTCGTGTTGGTAATCTTTCAGTTCTGCCAAACAAATAGTAAAATACTGTAAATACTGTGTAGGAATACTGTGTAGGAATACATTTCCCAAATACTTGAAACATACTTTATTTTCACAGTCCTACAGAGCAGTCCACAGGCAATACTGTACTCATTGAGTACTCTATTAATATGCAGTACTGCAATTTTCTAGTGAGAGTAGATTTCTTACCTATTCTCATTTCAGAAAGTCCGGATGATGGATGCTACAGCGTACCTGCTCAAATTTGGCTGTACTCTTTGCCCAGCCTCCCTCACTGTTAGACCACGGTTGACCACATGGTCAACCAAAGTGGCCCGGATCTCATCAGAGATTACGGTCCTTGGCCTTCCTTGTCCTCTCACTCCTCTGGCTCTGCCTTGTGCTTGTAGTTTAGCAGAATTGGTTCAGGGGCTTGGTGCATGAGTTGCATGTTGTTGTCATTGTGTCTCAAGTACCAGTATTTGTGTGTAAACAAATGAAAAAAAATGTTTATGGCATACTATACTGACTTTTTTTTAATGTTTTTCGACATACTATGACTTTTTAGATATTTTTATGACATACTATACGATGACTTTTTTTTGATATTTTTGACATACTACACTGACTTTTTTGATATTTTTGACATACTATACAATGACGTTTTTTACGAAATTTTAGGACCTACTATACTATACCTTTTTTGACATTTTTTCTATACTATTGCTTTTTTGACATTTTTCTGGCATACTATACTATGATGGAACTGACGCTTCGCTGCAACACAACAAAGTCACGTTGTGACTGAACTGTATTTTTTGAGTTACTATATATAGTAACTCAAAAAATACAGTTCAATATAGGCCAACTTTGATCTTGACATATAGGCTAAGCATTTTGTAGCAAATAACAATTAACCCACTATTAATTACATTATCTTAATGCAGTGTAACTTTCAGCATGTAAAAAATGCACCTAAAATACAAACGTGAGCAAGGGCGTTGAGCAATCACTATTATATCGAATCAAAAGTCCACGTGTAAATCACCAGTTAACTTAAATGAACTGACAACATAAGTTATACGACTTACAGTTCTTAAGGACGTACACACACCATCTAAACTAGCTTATCATCCGGACAGCGTCTCTTTTTCTCATTCTCCCTTTTTCTGCTGAGTGACTCGTGTGCCCGCTCGCGGTGTGAAGCGTGTCGGCGCTGTTCTCCGACATGTACTCTAGCAATGCAGCCCTATTTCTGATACCGTGGGGGCCGCCACAGTCATATCAACATGGTGGAAACACTGCTATACATTTTTGACACACTATACTATGACTTTTTTGACAAATTTATGGCATACTACTGTATACTTTTTTTGGATATTTTTTCAACATACTATACTATTGACATTTTTATGACATACTATACAATGTTTTTTACATTTATTTCAACATACTACACTGACATTTTCATGACATACTACTTTGACACACTATATTATGAAGTTTTTATGAAATACTGTACTATGACTTTTTTTGTGATTGGTTTGTGACATACTATAGGGGTTGTCAAAGACTCAGAAAGTGCTACTTTTTACAAGTTTTCATTGCTAACCTGAAAGACAGGTTTTAGGGGTATGATGCAGTAGCCGAGTAGTATAATTTATGGGGTTTTAATGTCTTTATTGGTGTTTTTCTTTGTTCTTCAGGCTCCGGACCAGTCCATCCTACTGCGAGCAGATCCACAGCCGAGTCCAGAGAATTCTGCAGACACACAAAACCACCTGGGGACCACCAAATGACCTTTGACCTTTAACTTCCTGATCTGTCCACAAGGTGACCAATAACAGGTTACAATACAAAGACTATTCCCAGTTAAAATAATCACTTTAAATTTAAAGTTTAAAGGAATGGATACACTAACACACCTTAATCTTAAAATCTTACACACAATTGTTTTTCCTGGTTAGATTTTAAAAACTTACAAAAACAATATTGCAAGCCATGTTTTCATGATGTGATGAGTTTAATTTACGAGAACAGTTACAAACATTGGTGCCAGTCATCACAAGAAAATATTTTAATGTTCGTTTATGCATGTATATTTAGAAATACTATGATTACTGTGCAGCAAAATGTTTAATACAGGTCCATTTGATTAAAAAGTTTGTTTTAATTGTAAATATAAGCAAGTACACAATTTTTCTGGGCAACTGTACAAAACTGACTATTTTTAATATCATTCAACAGCAACCCACCTCCTGCAGTTATTACATAATACTATGAAAAGCCATTCAGAGTCCGTGTTCATCACATCACGATTCATTTCTTATGGAATTTATTCTTCTTCTTGTTCCTCTTGCCAGCTCCTTGTGCTGCTTTCTCCGTCACAATGTGCTGGTACTTCTTTTTGTTGTTCCTGATAAGACAAGAGGAAAGTATATTTTGTCTGCAGAAATGGCAATATTCTGTCAAGCAAACACCTAACAATGTGCCCACACGTTAGCAAATGAGGCTGTGGTGTTGCAATGCATTCCGTGACCCATCAGATTCTGTAACCTGATGAGAAATTAAGTTTATGATGGTTACATACTGTATTTTGATAGCAGTTTGTCATTAAATAGATTTGAAATATGGTGCCCAGTATAGATTTGTCTGTACATCGCTATCACCTCACATGTCAATATTTGGTCAAACCATCAGTCTATAATAACAATAAAGCCACAGTGAGTATAAGTGTTTCTTTTCATTTCATCCAACTTACTGTCTGAACTCAGCATCAGAGAGCAGCTCCTCCACCATGGTTCTCTTCCTGCTCTTCTTGGGAACACGGGAATGATAGAAGTCGACGGCGCTGTCCACCACCGTACCAACCTGTATCACATGCACACATAAGTTACTCAAATACACTACACAGTTTGATGTTGATAATCCATAAACATAATTCCCCCGAGAATTGCAGACTACATTTGGAGCTTGATACAGCAAGATAAGTTATCTACAAACTTATAGGGAACTGTTCAATTTTGAAAATTAACATGGCCATGATTCTTGCCTTGTTATTGCAGAGGGTGTTTGAGGGGCAGGGGACTCCTGATTTCCACTGACCTGAAAATATTTGGGAAAGCCATCCCTGTCGTTCTTTTTGTAGAACCTCTTGGGATCCATGGAGCCTCTCATCTTCAGGACTTTGAGGTCTCCTTTCAGCTCCTGAGTGATCTCGGGGGCTTTCATATTAAACCAACCATCTCCCGTTGATTTCTCCCTCTCCGTCTGGGAAAAACAGTGATTTAAATTATTTAACAAGCATTGTAGAAGCTTTTGAAGCACAGCATTTGAATGATTACATGTTAATGTTTTTGTTATTTGGGGCAGGATGTGTCATTGTAACTGACTCCACAAATGATTCATGATCCAAGTGATAGAACTTTAGCACATAGCACAGATAAGCTATAGACCAAAGCATAACTTTGTAAAACTTACTCTGTTTTTCAACTTTTGGGCTTGTTTGGATTCACTGTACGGAGGCACTGCATCCTTCTTTTCAAAGTCTGGTCCCATCACACTTTTCTTCATCACCTGCGTCAACAACAAAAACTGCAACACTGCAAAGCACCAAACTCTCAACACCCCACTACTCCGAGATAAAAGGCCAAAGTCACGGAGAACTGGAGAGAGACCATGAATAACACCATCTCAGGTGTTATTGGATTTACTCGTCCTTGCATAACTATAAAGTTCATTATTCATTCTGCATCACAGATCACCTTCAAAAGGAAAAAAAAACACTTATTTACCTCATCTTGGATCTTCTTTTCCTTTAGTTTTTGCAGTGAACTAGAGACAGGTTTTGATTTGCTGCCATCAAAATTGATGTATAAACCCCCGAGCTCCTTCACTCTGATGCCAGGGTCAATACGGCTGGACAACTCTTTCCTGAAACAAATTGGCACAGAGAAAATTCCTCATTTCTCATCTCTGCAGGTATAATATATAATAAATAATAATGAGTGTGGCTTTACTATGGACTCCGTTAACATCTGGTAATATTCTACAGTTTCTATTATAGACAAAGCCCAAGAAATGACCAAAGTCAGAAAGAGTATTAAGAGATACACTAACACATTGTTGGTTTTGGTCTTTTTGTGGGATTTGAAAAAAGAAAGAAAACATAGAATAACACCAGCCCTGTCCTTTGGGATCCATTTTGCTGTAGAATCAGCTTTATTACAGACTTTGACTTACTTCTGCTAAACAGGCCACTCCTTTCACTGGTGCATGAGTTTAGCAGAGTTGGAAAGAGTACTAGAATATTGTACTCTAGTAAAAGTAGTTACTTTAAAGAAATTGTACTCTAGTATTTCTGTACAAATGTAGTTAAATAAAAAGTAGGCCATTTCATTGTTGTGCATCTGTACTATTCCAAGGTGCGACCATCGTTCCGCACACTCTTCCCACCCCTGACGGCTGACCCTCTGCCGGTGAATGGAAATATTTAAACATCAATCTCTTCGGGAGTGTCAGCTGAGTGCAGAGTGTCATCTCTATTGAGCTGTGCCCTCCTGCAGCTGCAGACTGTAACAGATGTGACTTGAAATGTAGCAAAGTACGATACTTGTGATAAAAAGTACTTCAATAAAAGTAAAATTACTAAGTAAAAAAAAAAAAAAAAAAAAAAAGTACTCGAAAAAAAAATATGCTTATTGTCTTTCCTACCAAGACTCAGATGAGAAGGCCAATGCCACCCTCTCTAATCTGTCTTCTAAATATGAAGCTGGAGCCAAGAGACTTAGTTTAGCAAAGCATGAAGAAATAGGGGAGAACAGCATCTCTAAAGCTCAACAGTTAACACATTGGACAGAGCCATGCTGTCTGTCCTCCTCCCGCCCCCTCCGTTTCAAGTCTTTATGCTTAAGCTAAGCTAATCAGCTGCAGCTTCATCTTCTCATCTCTCAGCAGGAAAGCAAATACGTGTATTTCCCGAAATGTCCAACTATTCTTTTAATGGGATTTGTTGACAACAGTAAATTATTATTTACCAATGTGAGGCTGCCACCTATCACATACTTACAACTGAGGATTTCTACTCGAGAAGAGGATTTCTGCATCTTCGTCATCATCATCCTCCCCATCCTCATCCACAAACTCCTCATCTTGCTCCTCCTGCCCAACTCTCTCTTCCTTCGGGGCTTTCTCCTCATCATCCTCCTCCTCCTCTGTAGGCTTCTCCTTGTAGTACTGTTCATCAGCCTCCTGTCCGGGCCGCGTGTCAATCATAAATAGTCCATCAACTGATGTAGCAGCTGCCGCTTCACACTTCTGGGTAGGTCCTGCTCTCTCCTCTGCCTGGTAACCCAAATCCTCCTCTTCAGAAACATCCCTCTCCTCCTCTTCAGCATCTTCATCTTCACTGCTCTCCAGCAGGGTGATTATTTTTGCCTTCTCCACAATGACATCTTTAGATTGCTGTTCTGGGTCAGTATCCACTGTGACATTGTGCTGCTGGCTGGATGCCATCTGAATGGACTCAACTCGGACCTCACTGGAGTCCGCCACCTGCTGAGCGTCTCTAAGCAATGTGCTGACTTCCATTTTCTCCTGCTCACTGGGCCCGGTTTCCACAACAGCATCCTCATCCACAACCTCAGCTCGCTGTGATGAGTGGGTGTCCACATCAGCTACTTCCATAGCTTCATCCTTCTCTTCAGTCTTCTTTGGGATTTCAGAAGCACTCTCACAAAATGTTACTATAACTGACTGGCCAGGCTGTAACACCTCTGATGGTGCGATTGCTTCCTGTATCATTTCCATCTCTGAGATGTTCCCGTCCTTGTTCTTAGCACACGTCTCCTCCTGCTGGCGTCTGAGCGTAACTGCAGGTTTACTAACAGCTTCCTCAGCACAACCAGGACTGTCTGATACCAGGGGAGACCCATGGGTGGAGTCTTCCTCTGAAATGACAATTACTTTCTTTTCCACGCTCTTTGTATCGGCTTCTTTTGATGGGAGATCAGTACTATTCACACCTTGTTTCTCTTTTTCTTCCAATGTTTGGTTCACATCTTCCTCTAACAGTGTGGAGTCTGCATCCTCAAAGATCACTGTACTTTCTAGTTGAGAATCATTTAAAGAAGCGTCCTCTTCAGCTGGCTCCCTGGCTTTTTCAAGAACAATACTACAGGCCTTGACTGAGCTCCTGGTGGTCCAAGCACCTCGACTGCTGCTCCCCGAGCCTGTGCGGCTGCTGCAGGGAGTCCCTCTGCTCTGCGCGGAGCAGGGGCTGCCCATCGGAGACTGCACGTCGGCCAGATCCGAGTCAGAGTCTACGGCTTTAGGACCTGTGGATCGGGTCTTTCCCCGTCTACGAGTCATGTGGATGGGACTGTAAGTGGGCCCGGACTCATGGCTTTCAGACTCACAAGACTGGGGCTCGCTGACATCCGCAGTAGCTGCTGCCTTCCCTGTAGCTGCACAACTCCTTCGAGCTCTGGGGGCAGGGGACTGAGAGCTTTCTGAGCCTTCGCCTAGGTAGATGGGAATGGGACAGGTTTGCCTTTTGGATCTCGTAGCTCTGCGTGCGGTGGACTTAGAAACTTCAGCTCCTGCGATGCTGTCAGCATCTGAGAGCTCCGAATCCTCAGTTTGTTGTTTGGCAGATGATCTGGTGCGAGTAGTTTTTCTCTGACTTCTGGTGACCCTCTGGGAATCAGACACCACAGAGCTGCAGGACTCGGTCTCCAGTACCAAGTCGAGCTTGACGTCCATCGCCTCAACATGAGATGGGTCAAGGCTTTTAGGAATCGCCTCCCTCCTTGTGCTCCGGCGGTTACTTTGGCTAGCTTTTGATGCAGATACTGCAGAAGAGCACGATTCCACCTCAGATATGTCCTCGTCTTCCTGACTTACTGTGCGGGGCTGACCCCTCCTCCCACGGGCGCGGGTCATTGGTAGTGCGATGTCGACCACAGAGCAGCAGGACTCCACATCTGACACGTCCGCTTCGTGGGTGGAGCCCACAGGTGTGCACGGCTGCTCTGGACTGTGGAGTCTGGAAGCTCTGGTGCATCTTTTCAGTGCAGAGGTAGGTGGAGATGCCTGGGGTCCTCCCTCGCTTTTTTCAAGTTGGCTGCTGGTCTCCTCCTGGGCATGCTGGGTAGGGCTCTCTGCTCGTTTAGCAGTACTCCTGGTTCTTCGACCACTGGAAGGAGTGGCCTGTGTGGCAAAAATAACACAGTTATTAGTACAGCTGCAAGCCTGATCCCCAAGGATAAGGTAGGTGACATTCTTAAGTTTTTTTATTGTCAATTCCCACCCCCCTCTAAAACAGCACGGCACTGTATTTTTTCTTCAAACGGAAGCAAGTTTTCTATTTGATGCAAACAATTTTCACCTGCGAATTAATACACATTTGCTCTAGTGAGTATGGAATTGATTCAAACAGAATAAAGCCACGGTTCATAGTGATGAAGTAAAATGTTACCCTGTGCAAAGGTGATACTCACTGATAGGGCTGTCCTCGACTAAAGAAATTCTTAGTCGACTAACACTTATACGATTTTGTCGACTAATCGATTAGTTGATTTAATTGACAGAGCTGTGCGCTTTGAGAGGTGGTTAAGACTAGAAAAGCACAATATAAATGTAGTTAATTAACCATCTGTAAAACTGAGTTTCTCCACAATTAATCCTGCAAAAGCACCACTTTAAATTGTGTGTTTACCATAAATGTGCTCAGAAGTTTCTTGGAAATAAGTAATTAAGCATGAATAAGCATAAAAAATTACTAATCGACTAAGGAAATCTTAGTCAACGAAGACCAAAACGACCGATTAGTCAACTAATTGACTAAGAGGTGGCAGCCCTACTCACTGATGGGTTTAGTTTATGGACTGTAGTGAAGCTCTACGGCACAGAAGAATAAGATATACAGGCTTTGGTTACACAGACAATGCTTGTTAGTAGGATCAATTAATTGTTAGTTCTGCTTTCCAACACATTTGCTGACGATACCTAATCTGAGCAAAGTTATTAAGTGCTCCATCAGTAATGTGTAGGATCGTAAATCAATGTATAACTCCCTCTGAGAGTGTAAGGATATTAAAAGGGAAGTAATTTCTCTCACTGTTAAAGACACTGGTAACTGCTGCATTCTGTACAACTTGTCTGTGGTTTGTGATGTCTGCCTGATAAAAGACCTAACAGTGGTCCAATCGTGAGGCACTGAAAACATGTTTGATGAATTCAGTAGTATCTTAAAGTAATCTTTAATTCAATAGCATTCAAAGCTGCACTGTTGGTCGACCCACTCACTGAAGTCTGCCCAAACACGACTTAAGTAAACTGGTAGTTAAGCATCGTGTTTACGGCATCGTCTTATGCATTTCATTAGACCCTGTTTACTCTACTTGTGTCACAACATCGAAACGTTTACAAACTCTGAAAGGAAAGATGGTGTCCACGTGAGCTTTGAGCAGCTGCACACAAACACACCAGCTAACTGACACGAGACGGGCTTCCTTCACCTCGGACTACACCTTTACATGGCCTCTGATTATATACAGGTTTAAAGAACATCTCTTTTTTAAACGTACCGGGACATCAGAGGGTTGGTCTGAGTTTGTTTTAGTTGGGGAGTACACGCGTACTCCTCTCCTGGTGGCCACCATCTTGCATGCTAGCTTCTCTCTCACTTCCGGTGTGAAAGCTAGGGCCAGACCCGACAAATCGACACACGGAAATAGATATAGGCCGAGCGGACGATCGCAGAGCTGTGACCCAACTTCAAATCATGGTGGCGAGAGAAATGTTCATAGTAAAAGTAAAACAATCTATTAAAAGTACTGCATTGAAAATGTTGCTTAAGAAAATGAACGAATTATTAGCGATGTTCACTTTACTATCAAAACTAAAAGTGTTTAATATGTGAGTGTTGGACAGACTATTAAGATTAGACATTATTGATCCTGCAAGGGGAAATTATATTAGCCTTCTACATTTTTTAGATTATTAATGATCAGTTAATGTGCAAGTAACTTAATAATTGTGTAGTTGCTTGAGGTGGAGCTTATTTAAACAGTAAAAAAAACAAACAGCTAAAACAAAAGCTATATGTAGTATACCAGCGGTACCTGCAGGATGTGTTCACCTCACTAGAGGGAAGACAGAGGACAGGAGGATGGACTGGTACTGATGTCTGTGTTCTTCATTTTTTCTAAACTTCATTCAGTATTTTGATGTCTGGAATATTATTTATTTTATTGACATTTTAGATTTATTTCCAGTGAGATATTGAGTTTATATAGTGACTTTGCTGTTGTAAACATTAGTGTCATTCCAGAAATATTTAGCGATATTTACAATATTATTTATAATCCATTTCTTAAATGTATTATTTTTTAAATATTTTTTTAAAAGTAATTATTCAGTAATAAAAAAAAGAACTGAAAAGAGTATCAATAAAGAACCAAACCAATACGGAGTATCGATAAGAGTAGTAGTATTGATACAATCCTAACGATACCCATCCCTAAGCACTACACAAGCCTATTTTAATCACTTAAAATTTAGGCTCAAACTAGGGTTGACATCACACATTCTGCAAGAGGAAATTATTCAAGTTTTTGTCTTTCCATTATAACTAAATCAAAGCCTGACAAGCTGATTCAAAAGTCAGCGGGAAAGAGTGTGAAACAGTTTAACAAAGTTGGAGATGCTCTTCAGAATCAGATTTATTGCCAAAGTAAGCCTTCACTTGCATGGAATTTGCCTTGGTGTGATTGGTGCATACAATAAACATATGAAAAGGGAAATAGAGCAAAGTACTTTTTTTTATTAATTTAGCTCATACAATAACCATTTTTTTCTATTTATTTGCATCACCAAAATCTTGACTGCAATATCAAACAATCACACTAGCCCAGGTTTATCCCATTTTTAAAATATCTTACACCAGTGTTGACCGAACAAACATTGTTTTATAATTTTACTAAAGCCAATTCATGATATACAGATAAATGACAACATTAAATATGTTTACAGTACAACAGATAACTCGCCTTCATGAGATTAACTGGATCCTGTGTGGAAAAACAACCATGATTCTTAAATAAAAACTTCCTCAGAGTTAACAAATTTTAACAACTCATTGACGCCGAGTTTCCAGTGCTGTAACAATGCATATAGAGGACATAAACCTGCTATGCATGTCAATCTCAAAATACTGCTGTACTCTCAATCCTCAAATTAATCTCATGAACACAGAGTGGGTAAACATTTCAATGCATCATCAAACACAGTGCATGGTTAGAAAAAAAATGCATGATAAAATAAAGTTATATATACTCACATAGTTGTCTGCTTTAGCAGTTAAAGTCAATCAGCATCATAAAATAAACATCTCATATGTAGTTCGATTTGGATTAGCGCATCATTTTTCAAAATTGAGGAATGCAAACGATGTTATATACAGCAGGAAAAATTCAATGCATGAATAAAATCACTTTTTTTCCTCATTTACTCTTTCAAAATGTTTGGAATCATTCCGTACTAAAAAAAAAACAATAAATCTCTACCTCTTGCTTTACCTACTTGTAATCTTTTATTCAGACTGATCAATTTAAAGCTTGATTCACACCGACAATGCAGGTATGAGGACAAAAGACGAAAAAGATGAGGCACTTTAAGTCAGAACAAGGTTAAGAAACCCTCACCTTGGATCAAAGTTTAGCAACTAACACTTTCCAGCATTAAAGCAGCCTCTACTGTGTAATGGCTGATCTGTCAATGTACTGGTCGTCTGTGAAACTCTCACTTTCATAGTATATTCTCTCAAAACTGACTCTGGAGTTGATCTTGCATGTTCATTTTCTATTTTCTCTCACTGAGACGAGGGTTATGAGTAGATGCATCAGTTAAACTGAATAAAATCATACATGATCAGGATTATCTGTGGGATAAAACAACGACTTCAAGACTCATGGTGGATGGCAGCATCCATTATTCAGAGCTGTTACTTTGCAGGTTGTATGTATGTCAAATCAAAAAGGAGGAAAATGGCTTCATCCATGCATCTTCTTCACTAGCAGGGAATGCTAGGGGATTGCCTTCCTTGCACTGACCAGGTAGCCCTTAGCCTTGATAATGCCCCTGCTCTTAACAATAATGGAGTAACGCAGGACCCATTCCAGCCTCCAGTCAGCGATGCTCAGGTCCCGCGTTCCCTCCTGCACCGCCTCCTGGAATGTGGCTGCTGACATCAGCTCTGAGGAAGCATGACGCCAAGAGAGGAGCGGTTTTAAACTTTCACAGGTACGAGTGAACTGTGCAGCTTACACTGTGCAAACAACTTCAACATCAGATTTACCAATACTAAGGTTGACACCAGCAATGCGTTAATTGATTCATAAAGAAAAAGCTTTGAAAAGGTCCCATGGCATGACAATTTCACTTTAAGAGGTTTTTTAACATTAATATGTGTTCCCCCAGCCTGCCTATGGTCCCCCAGTGGTTAGAAATAGTGATAGGTGTAAACCGAGCCCTGGGTATCCTGCTCTGCCTTTGAGAAAATGAAAGCTCAGATGGGCCGATCTGGAATCTTCTCCTTATGAGGTCATAAGGAGCAAGGTTACCTCCCCTTTCTCTGTTTTGCCCACCCAGAGAATTTGGCCCAACCATGAGAGAGAGACATCATGGCTTTCAAACAAGCAAAGTGGCAGTTGGTCAAGGCCACCCCCGCAACTGGCTCTAGTGGCTGTAATTCTGCACCAAGGCTGAATTTCGGGAAAGAGACTTCAGATCCAGTATTAGAGGACCACTAAGGTCTATATAAAAAGCATCCAAAGAGAACCATGTCATGGAACCTTTAAGAATAAGGCTGGCATTTTTCTGTAATTATTTTATTGTCAATAAATCACATAAAAAAGACCAAATAAACAATGGGTCAGTCTGTTTCACAACACTCTTCTAACTTCTCTGTGGCTCTTAGGTCCAAGACCAATGGTTTCTACTAAAGACATCAATCTTTAAAAACATTATAAATATATAGTTTTATATAAAAAACACAGGTCCAAAACACCTGGGCACTGCTGTTTTTAGCAAACAGGATCCAGCTGTTGAACATTGTCCATGTTCATGAAAATGAAGAAACATGTCACCCAGCAGTGCAGTGGTTCATTGATATTTTATGAAAACAGACACCTTTGGCACAGAGGAATAGGATATATCAGGCTTTTTCTACACAAATAATACTTGTTAGTGAGATCAATTCATTGTTGGTTTTGGTCTTTTCATGGCATTTGTTAACAATAAGAAAAATAATATAACAAAACTTACATCCTTTAAAAGGAACACGCCGACTTATTGGGAATTTAGCTTATTCACCCCAGAGTTAGACAAGTCGATACATATCCTTCTCATCTCCTTGTGTGCTGTAATGCTGTCTGACGGCTCCAGCGGCATCAGGCCAGCACAGAACCTGCAGGTGAATGGTTCCAGTAATCCTACTGCTCCGAATAAGTGACAAAATAACGCCAACATGTTCCTATTTACAGGTTGTGATTTATAGAGTCACAGTGTGTAGAAAAAAATAACGTAACATGAGACACAGCCTTCTTCTAACTGTAAACAAACCGGGAACTATATTCTCAGGCGGAAGAATATAGTACTTGGGCGGAGTGATATGCTCACAGCAAGCCTGTCTGAGAATATAGTTCCCGGTTTGTTTACTGTTAGAAGACGGCTGTGTCTCATGTTACGTTGTTTTTTGTACACGCTGTGACTATACAAATCACAACATGTAAATAGGAACATGTTGGCGTTATTTTGTCACTTTTGTCACAATTTGGAGCAGTAGGCTAGTTGGAACCAGTTACCTGCAGGATCTGTGCTGGGCTAAGCTAATGCTGGAACCGTCAGACAGCGTTACAGCACGCACGGAGATGAGAAGGGTATGTATCGACTTGTCTTACTCTGGGGGTTACAGTGAATAAGCTAAATTCCCAATAAGTCGGCGTGTTCCTTTAATGTTTGACTAAGGACTGAGAACACTTGGTTTGGGACACCTCACACTTCTCTATAAACCCATCTGACTGACAGAAGAAAATAAATAATTGAATTTCACCTTTGGGATCGTTGTGTGTGAGCAGCTGGATGTCAAACTCCTTAGCAAAGGCTGTCAGGTCAGGAGGCATCACACAGCAGGAGGCCAGGTTGACCTGGTTACTGCTGGGCTTCACCTGGTACAAGATAGGGGACATAATCAATGACTGGCTTTATTTGGTTCAACATAGGAAACTGCACACAGTGGTACAATGGCCAAAGCTCTTAATTAGGGGTGTGCAAAAAAAAATAAAAAAATACATCGATTCACATTCAAATCGCGATTCAATATCAATTCATACAATTCCAAATATTTTTTTTTATTGCATGTCTACTGCAATGTGGACTGAAAAATAACTATATTTACATACTGTGAGTCGTTTTCTTTTTTTAAATCGAGAATCGTTTGAATCGAAAATCGATTTTGAATCAAATCTTGAGCCTAAAAATAGATATTGAATCGAATTGTGACATTTTCTGAATCATGCACCCCTACTCTTAATAGAAAAACCTGCTTGCAATTTTTTAATCTGTAAACCTGATGTGTTGCCTTCTGAAGCCAGGCACACACTTAAGGTATTAAGCCCGACTTCTGATATTAATGAACGTCCATTACATTCACACCATTGCCTAGTGAGTTGTTACAAGGCCAATTAAGACTATCAGCTCCACACAACTCTCTCTGTATTTCTCAGTATGGCTATGTTCAGAAGATTGTGGCGTCCAGTGACTTTCCCGCGCAGAAACTCGAGTGAAGATATTTACCTCTTCTCAAGAGTCCATCATGTTTTTTAATCCTCCGTGTCCTCCCTGGCTACTAGCAACTGCATGGACGAGGGGGAAGGGCAGTGGGCACCCATGGAAGGCTTGTATCATGTGGACGCGCTGACAGTTTTGTTGTCATTACTTAGAATTCCTCATGGGGGAGACATAAACTACACACTATAGCTTTAAAAGGGCTGTGGTGTGTTTTACAAGCCACCAGATGTCACTGTTTTTGCTGTGTTTGAAACCCTAAAGCTTCAAATCAATTTTTTGGCACAAATAGAAAGAAAGCCCCAAAGTTTCATAAGATTAAGCTTCATGGTTGAATAAAATGTGTAGTACGAGTTAAAGCAACATACACAATTAATAAAAACACACAGTGTCTGTCCAGTTTAAAGATTACACAAATTAGGGTTCACATACACGAGATACAAGATTCCCCACTCACCTGAGCCCAGCTGTAGAGCTGTTCCAGCAGCTCTTTATCCAGGTCAGAGGTGCCAATGGCAGCAATCTGCTGGCTCCTGACCAGAGCCTCCAGCTCCTCCCAAGCTGGCTGAAGGTGAGCCAAACTTTGGCTGTCCCCCTCCAGCGGCCAAGGTGGCGCTATGATAACCGAGTCAAGCTGGGACACTGCCAGCGTCTGGCAGACTAGGGATATGAGACAAGGCAGTATTACAAGTAGAGTTAGTTTCATATCAATTGTGTGTCATTTTTAAAAGGCACATGAAAATTTAGCTGAAGAGATTTAAAGCTCACCCATCTCCACGGCATCTCTGATAGAGGATTGAACCGACTCGCACAGGAATAGCTTGACTGCAAAAAAAAAGCAGCCATACACATGTCATCCCCCACATACTGCAGTTATTTTGTCTAAATCGTTGGTATTTATTACTTAATTACTACTATTTATTACATGTTTAACTGTTTCCTAATTAATTTATTTTATTTTTATTTAGTCATTTATTGGGTCAGCCATCGTATCATTGATTTTCTTTACAAATTAATTGATCAGTTGTCCTTAACATAGATGAGGCAAAGAAATGTTTGGAATCTGTGAGTGACACACTTTTTAACAGCTTTTGTATGTACAGCTACCCTCTTGTTAAATGTACTGTAAATCACTACATTAAAAAGGTTATTAGAAAGAAATCAGATTGAAGCAGGGAATTGGAAAATACATTTACATTTTCTGCGTTAACCCTGGGTATCACCCGTGATAGACACTAAGGTTGACTAACCTGTAACCCTCAGTTCCTCCCTCTCTTCAGGCGTAATAGCATCTGTTGCCTGGGGAATGGAGCAGTCCAGTGTGTCCGGGAAGTCCTACATAACAAGGCAAGCACTTATTTCAAAAACTGTGTGACATGTTTTGACCCTTTTAGACATTAAAAATAGTAACAGTGCTGGCTTCATCCGCCTCTAAATATGACAGCTATTATTTAGGTTATTTCACAATTGACAAGACAGGCAGGAACTTTACAGAGAAAGCCACAATGCTTGCACAATATTTGGCATCTGATAAGCAAGAGGGAGTGATGGCACCGCTGAAATTAGCTAAGGTTAAAGGTTAAAAAGTTATAATATGAAGGGAGAATTGTGTTCTTTCCTGCCTTTTCCAGTCATTGCTGCATATCTTGGCACATTACCACCACCTGTTGATCAGTGGAATAGTGTGGCAGCATTTACAGGAACGTGTAACAAAACAGTACCCACTTAATTGGGACGATAGCAA
This sequence comes from Perca flavescens, assembly GCF_004354835.1. Classification (NCBI taxonomy): domain Eukaryota; kingdom Metazoa; phylum Chordata; class Actinopteri; order Perciformes; family Percidae; genus Perca; species Perca flavescens. The sequence goes on along the minus strand of NC_041339.1, from coordinate 17,293,176 downwards.
TGCTAGGTCAAAATCTCCACAGGTTACCTTTAATAACCATCATGAGCAGGAAGGACACTGGCCCCTCTGCTCAGAGTGATTCCATCAATTTCATAATTTGAGTATTCTCAAGCCAATTTTTTGTGCTCCGCAATGCCCAAGCATTCAATGACAAGACTTTAATTTGCCCACATGCTGAATATAAAGTGTTTTGACGGATACTCACAATTTTATTCAGGCAAGAAGAAAACAAAATATAGAGAGCAAGTGCTTGTCTGATTTTTTTTGGTTGTATGAGATTATTATGTACATATAATGTTATTTAATATTATTTTTTTTAAATCTTTTTCCCTGCATGATGAGAGGAAAAATAGACCGATCTATCAAGACAGGGATCTACTCAAAATGGTCTTATTCAGTGTTTAATAAACAGATTTTATTTTCTTTGTACAAAAGACTTGATAATAAGTGATACATGGATTACAGTAGATAAACAGGTTTTTTCTTTGCTTTGTCCATAACATTGTGCTGCTGAAGCCTTTACGTTTATCTGACAGCATTCATGTCAGACTTGTGCCAAGTGGGAAATGTTACTTGGTCCAACCTGCTAAGATAGCTGTTGTAACTTTAACGTAAAAGTGACTCTAAAGTGCATTAACTGATGGTTAGCATGTCAACCGTTACACAACATTACAAAGCTTCTGTGTTTTTCCTGAACAGAACTCAGGGCCCCATGACTGAAACATCCCATTCTTGCCATTTCCCTGTAGGGCTTGTGCCTATTTTGCTTTGTATTTGCAAGTATTTAAGACCCCTTAGTTCAACTCTTTCAAACCTCCCCCATTCCCATTTGAGTCCAGTGGGCGTGGTAATAAAAGCCGAAACAGATTAGCTGAGCCTAGCAAAACAGCCAGAGGAGGGGTACGTTCAGCAGGAATGGTGGTTCACTACGTTGGATCCTGCAGCCTTTTTAATCTCCATTTCAGTCTTTTCAGAACACGTTATTTTGACAAAACAGATTATCCAATGACTACTGCTTTCTAGAAATCCTATCACAGTTAATGAACAAAACCCCCAGAGCAAAGTTTGTGTGCCCCTACCCTCCACCCCTACAGACAGACGCACATTTGGAATGGCGCCTTTGGCAGCCAGCACTGCATGAACATTCATCATGACAGCTTCTTTTCAGTAAGCCTAGAGGCATCCTTTGATGTCCATCACTACAGCTATTTTTCTTTCCCAAACACTGGAACCCTACTGCCCGACAGTGTAGTAGCACATTATTGTGCAACTCATTCTCATACTGCTGGTCTGTCCATGACGGACTGTCAATGCAAATACTATTTCTCAGTGACAATGAAAAACACATGCAAAACTGGTTTAGTAGACTATACTCTCACATTGAGAACCCAATAGAACAACATGAAAACATTAATAAAACTGTTAAATGTTTTCCCACCTTGGATGGCGGTTTTGTTGCAGAAAGCCAATCACTCAGTGTGTCTTGAATGCAATCTTGAAGCTGAAATATCAAACAGAAAAACAATGTCAAATTAACATCTGTGAAACATGATATTTTCAGGAAGGATCCCTAAAACTTGGCTGAAGATGAACAGCTTTTTATCCTCAGCAGACCCCACACCAACATCTGGACAGCTGTGACATGCTGCTCCGCCAACTGTGTGTCATAAACAATGAAATCAGTTGGACAAATTGTATAATGTCCCAAACTGACTCAAGTGTGGGACAATGACAGGAGGGACATGTCAACTTTAAGTGTTGATGAATTTTAAAACCTAATTATTTACAAAAGGAGAAGCATGTGGCGAGGAGGCCAGCTGCATCAGCGGTGTAAGAAGTGTATAGATGTGTGAGAAATGTTCGTGCGAGTGCTAAAGCCAGCAGAAAATGTCAAACAAACTAAAAGCTGGAGATGTTGGGCCGAACACAGACAAAGGGAGACAGACTGGAAACATAGGTGGTAAACAGACCTGGTAGAGACTTAACAGGTAACACTACATGAGGCTAACAAACAAACCTCAGCTCTGCTCAGTCCCACGATTGCAGAGTTGGATGTGTGAAGGTTAAAAATAGGGTGATTTGACAATATAGCATTATATCAATTAAATTAGCTTGAACAACCGACTTTGGACAATGTGAGGCATCCATGTTGGTCAGCATTATTTAGTGCCAAGTCAGATATATTGGAACTTAAAAATAGTCTCTATTGACTGTAAGTCATAATAGCAATTGAATGTTGCTTTTTACATAACACAAGCATGGTAACTCCTATGACATATATACATTACTGCAGACTCTTGAAAGAGAGGAAAGGAGGGATGAAACAACAAGTTGTCTAAATCTCCTTTGAAAGCACATATATGTATTATGTACTCTTTATATTTTTTGTTTTTCGTGGTATGTCAGCCACATATAGGCCAGTATATGATGCACTATATGCCATAAAGATAAATATGTGATAATCCAAAAACCTGTCCTCTGATAACTCAGTCAAGCTCAAGTCATATTTTCTGCATTAATAGTTCAACCATGACATTGGCCCTTTATCACAACAATAACAAGTGAAATCAACTCTGGAGGACTAGGCTAGACAACACGTAGCACTGACTGTACCAAATTACAACCATGCTTTGGAAGAAAACAGCAGTTCCTTAAAAAAAAAAAAAAAAGAGTGGTTTAGTATCTGAAGCAATCATGAAAAAGTAACAAGTCTGACCAAACACTTTAAGGATATTGCAGCGACACCTTTATATAACTACAGTGAACATCTATGCAGTGCCAAAACAAGTAGTTGATTAATGGATTAGTCACACGACAGAAAATTGTCATCTATTCTGATAATTGATTAATTGTCTGAGTCATTTACTAAGCAAATGCCAAACCTTCACTAGTTACATCTAGATTCTCGTGTTACTTTGGAAAACACTGTTGATAAATCCACAATACTAAAATTATGTATTAAACAATTCATATGTCGCTATATTTCATGGAAGAGGTGAAATTAAAGCACAGCGATGAAACTCCAGCTTCCCTGAATGCATGAGCGGTCCCGTGGTTAGGGGACACAGCTCCTGTCGGGGCCCGGGGATACGTACCTGTAACAAACACTGTTTCCATGAAGCACCTGCCTGAAGGTAATGTATGTCACCTGTGTTATTATTCCAGGCTTACACTTATTACAGTGAGTTTTGTGCGAGCAGCCTACAACAATCATTCATCACCAGTTACTGTCTGAAAACAAGTCACCTTTGGCTGGATGATAAAGTTAATTATTTGACATGCTTTCATCACATTAGAAAGACACACTAGACTCAAACCTTTAAGCTACTTATCTCAGACACTGTTCTGTAACTATAGACATTGACAGGTACAATTTGAAACTACTTTTTAAAACATCTCAGAAAACATAAAATCAGCTTTTATGGCCAAGTAAGTGTGAACACATGCAGGGACTTTGACTCTGGCTTTTTGTTGCTCTCCAAGTACATGCACAGAAATAGTCATACACTAAAAACAAGGACAACAAAGCTGAAAAAGGTAAACATAAACATTTGTATATATACATATACGCATATGCACATACACACACATGTAAACAAACAGCTCTATGAGGATTGTAAACAGTAAGTAAGACAATAGGGCAATTCTAAAGGGCAAATGGCTGGAATAAATAAATATTTTTTTTAAATGTTAACATGTTGCTTATATCTGAGATAGGTGGATATGACAGTATATAAAGTGACAGATATGTATGTTTTTAGCACTATTATATATATATATATATATATATAATTTAATTGAAAGGTGGATGCTTGGTGTTACAGTTTATCTTTGAACACACACACACACACACACACACACACACACACACACACACACACACACACACACACACACACACACACACACACACACACACACACACACACACACACACACACACACACACACACACACACACACACACACACACACACATCATTAGCTAGTTAGAAATTTAGCCAGGTAGCCTATCGTTACCGTTAACTTAAAAGGTTAGCTAAGCTAATAAGCTAAACTGTCACACCAACACAACACAACTAACGTTAGTCCGTTTAAATTAGACAGGTTTTATGTATCTTACCTCTTCGCTGGGAGAGCACGGACATTTCTTTTTCAGACGACTTCGGTTGACTAGATTTCCGGTGTGCAGCCTGAGAGTCTTGGCGTGGGTCAACAACATCTTCGCCTCACTGTTCCTGTTGGTGATTTGAGGATCCATGTGGTTCTCGGTAGCGAGCTAACAAGTTGCTAATCGGTGTCTGCTACGACGAAGTATGCGTTCACCCTGACACCAACTGCTACTGTAACTCAAACAATAGTGTACAGCCCCCCCACAGCTGCTATAAAATGATGTAGTCAGGATGACTTGCACTCAGTGTTGACTGACCCAATGGTTTGGTGGTTGCTAGTGGCTGTTATGGAATCAAGCCGGTCCGGTCAGGTCACGCCCACATGGAGGTGTCGGTGACTGTCCCGTAAAACCTGGTGAGGATATCATGGAGTTAATGGCTACATGCATAAGGCGGAACTAAGCTATGGAATGGATTTTTATATCGAATGCAGTTCCACTTCTGGCCGTTAGATGGTGATGTAGGGTTTGTAATTATTTCCTCAAGCAAGGATAACAGACTGTTTACAGTCAATGTCATACTCAAGTGCTGTACTTATGTACAATTTGAAGCACGTGCACTAAGTATTTACATGTTCTGCTACTTTCTACACCACTTTATTCTGCTGCTAGTTTCTATTTGTATCTACTTCTATTCTTTTTTTAGTTTTTACTTTCTTTATTATCTGTCCTTGTGCTGCTGTAACAACTGGATTTTAATAAATAAATAAAGGCTTATCTTATCTTATCTTCTACACCATAACATTACACTACACCATAACTAATTATTTATATTTTCTGCTACTTTCTACACCACTACAACTACACCACTTTATTCTGCTGCTGTTGTATAGTTTCTATTTATATCTACTTCTATTCTTATTTTAGTTTTTACTTTCTCTATAATCTGTACTTATTTCTGTCCTTGTGCTACTGCAACTGGATTTCCCCTCTGATGATAAATAAAGACTTATCTGATCTTATCTTCTACACCATAACATTTCAGGGAGCAATATTGTAATTTGTACTCCATTACATTATTTTACAGCAATAATTACCACTACTGCAGATACAAATAAAATAAAACAAACACACATTAATGTGCATGGCTTTCCAACTACTTCTGGCCATATCATTTACCTAACTTGAATCTATAAAATATGCACATACTGTATCTTTTGATATTTATTTTACTTAATTGCAATGTTGTCTCAGTTGCAGCATTATTCTCACGTTCCTCAGCAAGATAATTTGGATTTTTTTGAAGTGGAGTTTCATGAGTATGAAATCTATGCAATATACTGCCCATGGATGGGGGCAGCAGCAAAACATATTTTAGCAACCTAAAAAAAAAGGCCCACCTAAAAAAATCAATATTAGTTCAGTGTGCCGATGTGCTGCAATAGCAGCAATCGGCACAATGACTATTGTTTCTCATACTTATTATTATTAATATTATTCCGCCTGTTTTTTGTCCCGCTAAGGCTCTCGAAGCGTTGCCAACACGCGCACACAAATGACATCATCACGTGGGTAATGCTCGGGAATGGTGTGCTATGACTTTTCTAAGAGATTTGCCGCACGGTTTTCACGAAATCGGCAAAAAACGGCGCAAAATTGTCCCATAGACTTGAATGGGAAATCGTCGAGAAATCGCTTAACATCGCTCAAAACAAGCCCCGTTTGGGACCATGCTGTATCGCCATACTTTAATGTAGAAAAAAAATTTAAAAGTTTAAACCGAAGACAACACTTTGGCCTTTATTGGGCTGAATGGGCATTTGGATATCAAGCACGGTTTCTACGAAATCACAGTTTACGTATCGTCGTCTTTTCAGACCGGTTCAGATTTTCCAATGTGTGTGTATGGGGCCGGAATGTTGAGAGTTAGAGTGGGAGTCAGAGTGGGGAGCTGAAGTACGATTCTCGGAAATTTTTCCAAACAAATTGCTCTACCTCCTACAGTTTTCACTCTTCATACATCAAACTTGGTCAAAATGTAGGAAATCTTGTGGCGGTCGCAGACCACCGGATGTAAACATTTTGCTATAGACACACCAACTGCCGATAGAAACACTGGAGCTGCAGTGCGATTCACTGAAAGTTTTTTCCGAACAAAATGTTCTCTCCCGTACAGTTTTCACTCAACATGCATCATAGTTGGTTAAAATGTAGGAAATCTTGTCCCGGTCGCAGACATGTGACTATGGAATCCATTGGACCTTTACTTTTTGTTATTTTCAAACCAACTGCCGATAGAAACTCTAAAAAACTGAAGCTGCAGTACTTTTTCAGACCGGTTGAGATTTTCCATTGTGTTTGTATGGGGAGAGAATGCTGAGAGCTAGAGGGTGAAACTGCATTATGATTATCTGAAAGTTTTCCAAACAAATTGATGTCTCCCCTACAGTTTTCACTCTTCATACATCATAGTTGGTCAAAATGTAGGAAATTTTGTGACGGTCGCAGACATGTAACTATGGAATCCACTGGATGTAAACTTTTTGCTGTAGACACACCAACTGCCGATAGAAACTGAAAAAAAATCTGAAGGATGCAGATGGTTCCCTGTTTGTTACCTGCTCTGTGTCCCATATGTTTCATACCACAAACATAAAAACCACATCAATGCATTCACCAGACTTTTATCTTTCTGGTGATCATAATATTTTGCCGTTTGGACCCACGGTTTTTGACTTACAGAACAAACTTAAGAGGATTAATTATCATTACATGTATATGTTTGACCCATGGAAGACACTGTCTCCCCCTCCCTACCCCTGCACTGTGGAAATCACCATAGCAACAAGTTCACACCCTCACACACCTCCACTTTACTGTAGGCCATGTTGTCCTCTCTTTACAGGAAAGCAGAGTAAAGGTAGCTCAGATAAGCTGTTACTAACGATATTAACTATATACCTTTGGTGTCGATGGCCTTTACTCAAGCAGTGTTGAATCACTTTAGCAACACATACTGCCACAGGAGAAGAAGAAAAGGAGAGGACAAGAAAACTTAAAACCACAACAATGCGTTGGCCAGACTTTTATCTCTATTGTGATGATGAGAGGAGGAGGAGAGGAAGGAAGGAGAAGTGTTATTTCTCAGCTAACATGATGTAATGATGGACTAACTGACCAACTGACTGACTCCTAACTGACTTCAGACCTAATCACCAAAAGCTGTTTTTCACCAGACTCCATGCAAATAAACAGTCATTTAAGCATCATAAAACACACTACATTAAAAGTCGACAGAAACCAAATAAAGCTATTAAAAGCCGATTTTGGTCTTCTCTACACTTTTCCAACCATCACAACTCTAGTGGTGGTTGAAATAAACACATAGGTTACCGATTTACATGTGAAAATATGTTGGCTCTATTCACGCTAAAAGTACTATTTTTTTGAATGGAGTCTGGTGTGTTTAACGCTAGCTACTTAATAGCTGTTTCTGGTAAACATAAAGGTCTTAAATAGGTTTTAAAAAGGCCTATCTCTGAAGGGTTAAGACACTTAACAATTCACTGTTAAAACAGGCTCACGTCGCTAACCCACCAGACTCCATGTAAATAAACAGTCATTTAAGCATCGTAAAACACACTACATTAAAAGTCGACAAAAACAAAATAAAGCTATGAAAAGCCGTTGTTGGTCTTCTCTGCACTTTTCCAACCATCACAACTCTAGTGTTGGTTGAAATAAACACATAGGTTACCGATTTACATGTGAAAATATGTTGGCTCTATTCACGCTAAAAGTACTATTTTTTAAATGGAGTCTGGTGTGTTTAGCGCTAGCTACTTAATAGCTGTTTCTGGTAAACATAAAGGTCTTAAATAGGTTTTAAAAAGGTATATCTCTAAAAGGTCAAGACAATTAACACTTCACCATTAAAACAACACTGTATGTATTTAAAATTTAAGCAAATCATATATATATTGTATTGCTGAGGCTTGTGTCGGTAAACCCACCAGACTCCATGTAAATAATCAGTACTTTAAGCATCGTAAAACACACTTCATTCAAAATTGACAGAAACAAAATAAAGCTATGAAAAGACGTTTTTGGTCTTCTCTACACTGTTCCCACCATCGCAACTATAGTGTTGGTTGAAATAAACACATAGGTTACCGAGTTACATGTGAAAATGTGTTGGCTCTATTCATGCTAAAAGTACTATTTTTTAAATGGAGTCTGGTGTGTTTAGCGCTAGCTACTTAATAGCTGTTTCTGGTAAACATAAAGGTCTTAAATAGGTTTTAAAAAGGTACATCTCTGAAGGGTTAAGACACTTAATGATTCAATGTTAAAACAGGCTCACGTCGCTGAACCCACCAGAATCCATGTAAATAATCACTACTTTAAGCATCGTAAAACATACTTTATTCAAAGTCGACAGAAAACAAATAAAGCTATGAAAAGCCGTTTTTGGGCTTCTCTACACTTTTCCCACCATCAAAACTCTAGTGTTCATTGAAATAAAAACATAGTTTACAGATTTACATGTGAAAATATATGTTGTCTCTATGCTCGCTAAAAGTACTATTTTTTAAATGGAGTCTGGTGTGTTTAGCGCTAGCTACTTCATAGCTGTTTCTGGTAAACAGAAAGGTCTTAAATAGGTTTTAAAAAGGTATAGCTCTAAAAGGTTAAGACAACTAACACTTCACCATTAAATCAACACTGTATGTATTTAAAATTTAAGCAAATTATATATATATTGAATTGCTGAGGCTTGTGTCGCTAAACGCACCAGACTCCATGTAAATAATCAGTACTTTAAGCATCCTAAATCCATCAAACTCGTATTCTCTCTCTCTCTCTCTCTCTCTCTCTCTCTCTCTCTCTCTCTCTCTCTCTCTCTCTCTCTCTCTCAGTGACAGTGTGACATATGTATCTACTTAGCTAGTGTTATTCGGATGTGCACCAAGTAGGAGGCACACTGTCAAAATTTCTTCCGGAAATTTTTTTTTAGTTTAATAGTACATTATATTTTGAATATTCTCAATGCTTTACTTTGCTGCCAGACAGCCCTTTCCGAGGTGGAACTGAAGCAGAGGCTCTCTTCAGAACCACCAGACTCTTTTGACAAAAACAGTAAATTTACCTCGCAGAACACGGAAGGTGCTGGTCTACCTCTACGTCGATCAGTTAGTTTGTTTGTGTTATTGTGTGACTTTGGTAAATCCGAACTAACCCTTTAAATCCTAGTGCCGTGGACAGTGGTAGTCCAGTAACTACATCAAAGATACTTGGGTGGTATTGACATGTGTCTTTAAACAGGTTTTCTCGTACTTTGTCTTTATTGATGATAGGATTATATTTTTAGGGCTATATAGTACCCCATAGAATCAGACTCAATGTCCTCAATCATAGCTATGACCCTCATGTTTCTACTTTGGGACTGTAATGACTTTGAACAGTCCGTGTGTGTTTGTGTGTGTGTGTGTGTGTGTGTGTGTGTGTGTGTGTGTGTGTGTGTGTGTGTGTGTGTGTGTGTGTGTGTGTGTGTGGTGGAGTATTGGTGACATGAGGAGGTGTGGTGAAGGAGGGAGGGCAGATTTCATGTGTGCACTATAAGAGTACAGAGCCACTACAAGCTATCCTGGACAAAAGGTTTACCTCCCAGGACATCTTATGAAATACTGACTGTGACAAGGTACGTTTCTTTGCATGCTTATGAAACAAATCTCAACCCTCATCATGCTCTTGGTGCTTTTTTAATCCGTTTGTTATCATGTTGTTATGTGTTCCAAGCAATGAGTTTGATAAGATATTAGAGATAAGTGCAGAGAGGGAATCCAGACACAATTTATCTCAAAATCCCTTGGGTTCTGTAAAACAACATTCAAAATGCTTTAAATAAAACAGCTGCGCACAGCTGGAAACCAGACAAGAATTGAAAATGTTTTAATCTGGGTCAAATACATAACCTTTCACAAGAGCACAGATGGAGGGGTTTGTGATGGAAAACATGTAAAATGTTGGCCAAACATGGTCAAAATGTACAAGCAGAGGGGGGTGGGAGGCTGTGCTTCCAATTTTTTGTTTTGCTCTGCTCTGTGATTTAAACTGTTTGTGTCTTTGCAGCAAGAACATCAGCAAACACAGCTATGAAGTTCCAAATGCTTTTCTTTCTTCTGATCCTCAACTGCATGTACCTGAGTCTTGGACAAGGTAAGTGGAACAGGTCAGATTTGATTTGCATCAGAACTATGATATTATAATAGCAAATTGGGATTAGTTTGAGTCTCGCTTTCACCAAATTTCACCAATGGTTGAATTAAGGCTGCAGCTGTATTGCATAATCCACATTCCTTTATACTAGTACTAAATCCTCTCTTTCAATGAGGTGAATTATTCTGCTCAAAACCATTCGTCAAAGCACTTCCTCCCAAATTGTAAGCTGTAAAAACAACACACATTACTTCAGTTACTGTAAGTAAAATAGCTAATTCTCATAAACATTTCCCCTCAGTGAATTACAGCACAAATGGGGAATTTTAAATCGTGGACATGTTGTGTGGACATTGGAATAAAACTGACAGTTTTTTTATTGATACATAAAAATTTAATCTGTCATTCCTCTATTTTTCAACATTCCTATAGCTGATTTCTGCTTGTATAAGTGATCACTGCAGCGTATAGCTCACTAGCTTTTCAGTACCATCATCACGGAATATAATTCGGACCTGGAGCATTGGAGAAAGGGGAAGGGGCACATGCAGATTTGTTGCAAGTATACAGGGTTAGATGATAAGACCATAGGATCAGACTCAATGTCCTCAATCATATCTATGACCCGATGTTTCTACTTTTGGACTATAATGACTTTGAACAGTCTGTGTGTGTGTGTGTGTGTGTGTGTGTGTGTGTGTGTGTGTGTGTGCGTTAGTAAGAGAGAGAGCTAAAGAAATTACATATTTCACTTTTTTCACTTTTGTTAGTTGTTTGATACAGAAATAATAATATCATGACATTCAATTAAATATGTGATTTTTTTTATGCATGATTATGTTTAATTAATATTATGTTTAATAATACACAAATTACAAATTTTAGATCATATCAAGATTTTTTTTTCATTAGCCTTATAGTTTATAGGCGTGCCAATTAAAACAGACAAAAAAAACAACAACTTACCAATGTTAAAATTGAGCTGTATTGTTTTCTCGTTGGACTCTAACTAGAGTATAAAAATTGAGTACTTGCTTCATTTGAGTGACATTTTTAAGTGAGGCAGTTTATCTTTCTCTAACCCTCGTTAACTTTAGCTCTCTCTCCAGGCTCGTTTGGCAACTGCTGTCTCGGCTATGTTGTAGGGATGAAACAAAAGGCAAAGAGAAACATTGAAAGTTACAGGATACAGGAAACAGATGGGGATTGCAACAAAAGCGCTGTTGTGTAAGTAACTTAGTTAGTTGGCTCTTAGCAAGCCTTTTGTTTTCCTACATTGTTAAAACTTCCCACTAAAAGAATTTGGCAAAGACCAATGGAAAAAGAAACGACCTGCTTACTAAGGATGTGATTGATCCAAGCTTAGAGCAGCACTTTTAAATGACTGGTGTCTTTGCATATAAAACCTGTGCAGTAAGATTGATAATATTAAATAATAATACTGACATGTGCAGGTTTCTGATGAAGAAGAAGCAGTCACGTAAAAATCCTGGGACTGTTTGTGCCAATCCAAAGGACCGTTGGGTCCAGGAGCTGATTGAGACTTTGGATAGGAGGATGCAGAATTAGGTAAAATGTTACACAACACACTCTCACAATAACATAATTTAATGCCGTACAATGAAACTCAGTGACTGCGTAAATCATCATCAAACTTTTGTCTCTGCAGACCACTTAAAGGAGAGAAACAAGAGAAGAATGGGAGAGAGGAGAGCAGATGTTTCACCTCCCTGTCAGGCATCATATATCACCTTAACCACTTGGATTATGTTTCAGTAGAGTTGGTATATGTGCTGACAGAGAATGTAAATGTACACGGTTCACTATAACATGAACATACCATATCCTCAATGTTATAAGCCAGTATAGGAAAATTCATTTATATGATTCTGTTCTTTTCTCTGTGATATACGTAGCACTTGCTGGGAATGAGCCACTGTTTTTCACTGTCATAGCTTTGAAATGTATTTGCAGTGTGTTTGTGCAGATGAGTGTGTGTGTGTGTGAACACTTTGGCGATAAGTTGAGAGTTCGTTTTTTTACGACAGATATTTTTATATCAGCAATATATATGTACTTTGTGTCTTTCTTTATCAAATAAAGGCAATACAAACCAGACTCTGGTGTTCTAATAATATTTTGTTATGATTTTTTTGGGGGTGATTGCACCACTCCTCCCGGATGACATGTTTACTGGATATCCATGTGAGCAGGCTCCATTTGAACCAATTATTGACTACATGAGCCATCCCTCAACACTTTAAAACTTGGCTCTCGGGACAGTTGGTCTGCAACGCTGTTTTTCATTGGTTTGATAATAACGCTGATGATAAATCATTGATTTGAAAGTTAATACAGTAATCTAATCTCTATTTAGATTTTCAGCCATTCAACAAGGCTGGATTAAAGGATAAATTCACAATTTATTTGTCTTAAAACAATACTCAGGTTCCCATATGTTCATTGAAATCATTCCTCTTGTTCATACTGGCTGTAAAGTGATCCTTCAATAAGTCTTCCAAGTGATATGGGACAAAATCCACAGTCTTCTTTAGTGTAAAGATGTATTTAAAAGTTTATTTAAAGTTATTATTAGGGTTCAGTTTGACCACTGTTGCCTCCAAATTCCTATCAAGAACAGTGAACACAGCACACTATGGATGGCAGCTTCATTATATTCTACCCTACAAAACAACCATTTCTCATATTGTGGTAAATCTGCTGCATTCCATTATAACTCTGAACTAACCACCATGATAATGATGAATGTTCGGATGGTGAATGAATGAACAACACACAGCACAGCAACACAATTCCTTTTTTTCCTTTTGAGTCTGACCTTGTCAGCGCCACCTTTCCCTTTTCTTTTTTGTCTTTCCATCATTAGAATCACACACTGTCTGTTAACGTTACCGACAGACTTCCAAACGTGACGAAGAAACAAAGAGGTGTTTGATGGCTTTACGTCATAGGCCGACCAGGGCTATGCCATTTGGGGAGAGGCCGCTCACTGATCCCCCTATATTTCTGAAAATCCTAGACATGGTTGTGACCTGCACTTCGTTAGTGCTTTCTCATTACCCTGTGTTTGTATTGAAATAAAGAGTCTGCTGCGGCCCGTCGTACGGGTTGAGCAGAGGCTGCACAGTTAGACCAGCGGGCAGCGGCCGGGCAGCGGCACAATATAAACTAAAATAATAAAGGTTAGAATCAGATTTTGACACAGTGCTCCTCAACAAGAAAAGGACACACAATTACATGAAAAGGTTGAAGCCTAGTTGATATTGAGTAAGAAACTATAGTATTAAAACGCAGCTGACACACAGTTAACCTGGAGCTTTTGAGCAGTTACACATTGAGCAGTTACACATTTTCCCCCACATAATAATCCAGCCTTGTCAAAAAGTGAGTTAAGTCTTTAAAATGTTTCACCAGTCATTAAAGACGCCACTCATTTGCCAGAACAAGATAATGGATTGTGAAATGTCCTCAAACGCCATCAACAAGTTCAAGACATCATGATGGCCTAGGGGCAAAGACATGTACCATCTAAAGCATGATGTCCTTGGTTTGAATCCAGCTGCACGGGGGCTTTGTTGCATGTCATCCACTTATCTCTCTGTTTCCTGTTTATATCTACAAACTATCAATAAAGGACAAAAATGGCTAAAAAATTAAGCTGTGTCCCAAGTCCATAATAATAATAATTTCGTGCAGAATTTACTATGTTCCATTCTCATAGTATAATGTTTTTGCAGTTAGTTTATAACTAAATCAATATACTTAACATACCACTAGATTCTGCCAATTACACTTCATAAACAGACAGCAAAATGTTTATCCAAAGATTTAATACTTCCTGTTTATGTTCTGAGTTATTTCTGAAGCTGTTTCACCATCATCCATCTTCCATTTCTTTTAATGTCTTACAGCTGTGAGCAGCTCCTCCATTCCCTTTGTGTATTGCATTGTGGGACAATGGTGTACATCAACAGCATTTCCAAAAGTTAAGCATTTCTTAAGAATGCATGTTGGCCTTTTTGGGTAAATTTTTCTGGTGTGAAAACACTCAAACCTGACTTAGAGTAAGTTGGAATACAATCATAATTTAGAAATACTGACCTCTCAAAACTAGTTCAGACCTGATTTATTTTAATGTCATACATAAGTTTGCTTTGATAACAGAAAATAGACATTTAAGAAAAGGACAACAAGTCTCCAGATTGTGCACTGAGCCCATTGAACCATTTAAAAACAGGCATTTATTGTAAGGGTGTCTTTTGTTGGAATATTCTGGACAGATGTGACTAATTTCTTTCCGAACACTCACTCCACGGCTTATGATTTTAAATGCTGAAGGAATGTTGTCTAGCAGGCATAGATTCTGCAGATAACATGCTGAATATGAGTCTCAGTTCCACTGCATTGATCCAAATGAATGCCAGGATTAGACTCAGTTACTTTAGCGTTAGAGTGATCAAGTTCAGGTCTCTGATACAGTAGGCACGGTACAGAACAAGAAACCAGACTGTGACCAAAAACAAAAAAGTGCTGGTGTTGATGGTGGTCCTTGTTTTTTATACCATGAAGCATTAAAAAAAAACTAATCAGTTAGTTGACATCCTTTCAGGCTCAGAAAATTGGTGAGAAAATGAATGTGGACTGCTGTGAACTGATGTCGGTTAGTAAAAGCTTTGATATGATTCCTTTGTAATGACACGTCACCTGTAGTTGCTGCTGCATGAGAGGTTGGTTTGCTCCAACTGTGCCCTATTTAAAAACATTCTTTGTTTCTTGCTTTTCTCAAACACTATAGAATAAAGCAACTGGTCATGCATTGATGAATGTAAACAAAGGGCCAAAGTTAGTGGTGCAAATACTGCTGATTTAACACATTCATCTTGCTCTACTAAATAGTTTTTGGGTAAAAGTGAAACTCTCGCGGGACCATTCATCTACTGGTGCTCGGGTTAGGTAGACCATAAAGTACCATACAGGGTGGATACAATGATATAAACAAATTTACTATATAATGTAATCAGAGGTGTCAAGTAACAAAGTACAAATACTTTGTTACCTTACTTAAGTAGAAATTTTGGGTATCTATACTTTACTGGAGTAATTATTTTACAGCATACTTTTTACTTCTACTCCTTACATTTTCACGGAGTTATCTGTACTTTCTACTCCTTACATTTTAAAAATAGCCTCGTTACTCCTATTTCAGTGCGGCCTGTTTTCATTCCGGCTTGTCATCGTTCAAAAAAACACACAAAAAAACCCTATCCAGATAAATCGCGCCATCCGGATAGAGTGAATTTGATTGTGGTTGGATGAGAAGTAGAAACATATACCATTCCGACACACTATTGGTTTGTACGCGATCCATCGCACCTGCACAGACCCGGTGCTAATACGGCACCGGTACCTTAATCTATGCAGATTTCGGTGCCTTGTTAGGTGCTACTTAAATGACTGTGCTTCTCTCTGATGCTCCGAAGACGGACGTTAGAGGAAACTGAAACATCGCCGCACGGGACTCTAGTTAACACTACAGTTTGCAGCAGATAACGTTAGTCTACCATTAGCTAGCAGCTGGAGTAAACACGGTTAAAATGCTGACAGCTAAACGGTGTAAAAGTGTGTCTGTATTTCACTGGAGAGGATTGTAACACCAAACTGTAGCTACCGTTGTCTGAAAAACACAGAAGAGACGTGTCATCTTTTTCAGCCCTTTTTGAGTTTATAGGTATGATTTTAATATAACATTATTATAGTCCTTATGACTTTTAGAAAAATGTTTTTTTGTGGAGGTGGGGTAGTGCACTATTAGGCCCCTGTGGGGCAGGCTAAGCTTTTGTCCTTAATGGCAATTTTTCCACCTTACATTACTTTTACTTTTATACTTTAAGTAGTTTTGAAACCAGTACTTTTACACTTTTACTTGAGTAAAAAGCTTGAGTTGATACTTCAACTTCTACAGAAGTCTTTTAAAACCCTAGTAGGCCTATCTATACTTCTACTTGAGTAATGAATGTGAATACTTTTGACACCTCTGAATGTAATCCATTATAAGAGACCTCCAATCCCTTTTTATGTTTGCATTTTGTTCAGAACAGTATCCCAGTCCAAGTTGTACTCTCCTGCTGTTATAAAGGAAATTGTCCATATAGGGCAAAGTGGTTACTGTTTTGCAACCATCTCAACCGTGTTTTTATGAACTGAACAGATTTGTCTTTCATCCAGAGCTCAAGGCTGCTCTGGAGCTGCCAAATGCCATAACAGACAAATGCTGACTTGCTTTGGGGATTAATATTTTGAGTCCCTATGATAATCACAGAGGGTAAGGAAAGGTAAAGACAAATAAATAACAGAAAAGCAGAAGAGAAGATATGAGTTTTTTTTTATTGTTGAAACCTAATTTCACTAATCACTTTTTTTATTTGAATTAAAGTTTGTTACTGGATCAAAGAAAGCATTGTGTCAAATGACAAGCCATGACACCTTGTGAGTCTATGTGTGTGTGTGTGTGTGTGTGTGTGTGTGTGTGTGTGTGTGTGTGTGTTTGGCATCATGGCAAAATGTGGTCCTAGAGACACATAATGTAGAGAGGCAGTTTGGAGTACTTTGCTGGGTGTTTATATGTCTGTCTGTCTGTGGACAGATTTTGTCACCATGATGGAGTCTCAACTGTGCAAGATGCAGCCACTAAACCTGGTCTGTAATTGAGATCAAAGTGAAGGCAGAGTTCGTAGACGGGTGTACGAGCAGGGGCGCCAGAAGTAGGGAAGTTTACGCTCCTGGCCCAGTCTGGCATCACTGCTGGTGTGATCCAATGCCAAGAAGATCTCTAGTTATATTATGAGATTGATATCTTTAATATCTTCTGTGGCATTTATCTGAATTGTTAAGATACAATACACATCTGATTTTGAACTGATTAAAATGTGATTCTTCCCTAGTAAATAAAAACCTTTAAGTGATGTTAAAATCATTGGTATCATTATCTGTTTTGATTTAAGGATCTCATTTCAGGCTTTAAATATTTAGCTAAAGGCAAATTTCTATGTTTAATGAACCTGATTGACATGTCATGCTCGCCCACCTTTGATCACCTCAAAGTAGGCTAGTCTCGCTTTGCCAGACCATCCTCCAAGGTGCTGCGAAGGAGGGTCTGGCACACAGAAGTCCACACAGAATTCCGGGATTCTGGGAAAGAAACGGGCTCTTATTTATTGGCATTTCCTTAAAACCAATCACAATTGTCTTATATAATAGCCTCGTGAAGGAACTTCTTTTGGTGGAACGTGTATGTTCAAAAGTTGTTTTAGTCGTGCAAGAGAAAACTCAGATTGGACAGATAGTCTAGCTAGCTGTCTCAATTTACCCTGCAGAGATCTGAGGAGCAGTTAACCATAGTCCTTTACCATAGAGTTTAAAATTCCAACAGAAAGAAAGCGGAAGGTAACGGAAATCGGCGAAAAGACATGCATCCGGCGGAATTTCCTGCGGCATCGGGGCAAATCTGGAAGTGCAACGTCGCGGATATAGACCAACCTCAAAGTAAATTATTTACTCTGGTTTAAAACAACTTACTGTCCCACAATGCATCAGTTCAGCTCATGATGTATCAACTCCCTTTTAAATTTGTTTTGAAACGCTACAGACAGATACTGCCGGTTGTTTCATTTCACTGTCACAAGGAACATTATTCACTGCTTCCTTAATCAGGGTTTTTCACAGGAGGGATATTAAGCAAGAACAGGTTTCCTACATAAACAGCAAGTCAAGACTCCTCCTTGGCACTCGTTGGGGCCTTGATAATTAATTTCTGTTTGCTCCTGCCCACACAATGTGTACACATTCCTGTGTGAAAAGGCTGGGGGTCCAACACTTTATTGCAAAATATAATGCTTATCATAGTGCCAAACACTCATAAAAAATACAGCAGGTCTGTGCACACACTGGCAGAATTGGCACTACATTGCAGGGTGACGGTAAAAGGCAAAGAGTGATGCCTGGCTCACAGGGACTGTTGTACCCTCGAGGGGAATTCACAAGTGTGGTGAAGTTGAAGTGGAAGTGAAGGGCCATTATGTGGAGAAAGTTTGACTTCACAGATTAGAAGTGTCACAGACTCAAAAGAACTACCAGTTTTATGTTTAATTAATTCTATAGAATTCACAAATACACGAATGCTTCGTAATTCAGTTTCAGCTCTTTTACCGAAAGTGCTTGAGATGGCTCCAAAATTAGTTCCTGGAAACTGGCTGAAGTGTCAAAGTGTTTTTTCAACTTCAGGGCTTATAAGGAAGCAAGGAATAATTCAAGATTCCACTGGAAATCACTTTGTAAACAGCTGAAATATTGGCTGGAGTCTTGTATGCAGCAGAAAAAGACAATAATAGTATCCTACAGCAAGGAAAGATGAAGAGATTTGAGAAATAACTGTTTAAAATCATTGTTTGAAAATACTTTTATTCTGGTTATATAGAATATGGTCTCACTTATTGCTATAATCATTAATCCTACTAGGTCGACGCTGTAGCCTGTGACAGGAGAAACACATACTTTGTGTATAATTTAATATTTCCAGATCAATACAGCGTAGACTTTTTTTCTGAAGCAGAGAAATCTGCCGTTTCAATGAGGTCCTCTGAAAATTGTAGATCATCCAGAAGCGTTTTTAATCCATCATGGAATTACAGTGTATTTGTAACATAAATAAATCCTAATTATGAATCCAAAAATCAAATCACAAATCTCTGTTTCGCTCCGCAACCTTTCAACCCAGCATCACGTCTTGTTTTTAGCTGTGCAGCCGTTTCAGGCAATATGTTTGGTGTCTTTGTAGCCCTTCCAGAAGTTTAGTAATCCGGCCGGGGAAGACAGTGACTTTTTCAGAGACTTTGCACGAGTAATTCCAAAGCGATAAATCCATCTGAACGGCTATTTAGTCATTGTTATGTATGAAAATAATAATAATACTCCGCTCCATTCGCCCAGGATCAAAGATTGCGTTGACTGACGGGTCTATGAACCAATCACATGCAGTTTGTTAGCTGAATGTGGCGTTTAGTCAGCCAATAGAATTTCCAAGCAGGAGGGACTTGTATTCAGTGTATGTGTATTAAGGAAAAAGACACAGGAAGGCCAGCTGCTTCATGAAGCATTTATGAAAGTATTGCCTTAAAACATATGCAAACATTAGCACAATACTTAAAATAGATATTTACAAAATTAGATTCTAATTGTGCAAAATGTAGAATAATCTGTGCACTCTAGACTTTTTGTGACAATCTGAAAAATTGCATAATATTACATTACATTTTAATTAAATATCTACATTAAATGAAGGCATTTTAGGCATCAGTTGTTGTTCAAAACACACACAAACATTTAAGTTGGCTGCAGACTGGTTTTACATTTTTTTCTTTTGTTCTGGCCTCAGTTGGTCCTAATTTTGTAAGAAGAATTTCTGTTACCCATGCATGTTCTCAGTGTCTATTTTAAGATTTAGGATTATCTGTAGCCCTGGATTAGTTCAGTAGATTTATGCACTGTCTAAAAGGGATTGGAAGATGCTGATAGCCATACAATGATTGATGAATGGTGTGCGTCAGTAAGATTTTGTTCTAATCAGAACACAAAGTCTTAACTAATCACCTAAAAGAGGTGCCCTAGTCCGTAAGATATAATTGACTTACACTGTGGGACAGAAGAACCATCCGACTTTGACCTCAACCTCCATTTGCTTGCCATTTCAGTTCAGTATTGCACAACACAACTTGAGTATTTCTCAACATGTAACATGACACCTCACTTTAGGGAGCCTGAACTGATTGAAGGAGTGTTAGTGAGCTAGTGGACACATGTGAATGTGATAAAGTACCACAACTAAAGCAAGTCCAGTCCAGTGATTTCTCATTAGAGTACAACACAAACAGCCGAGGGATTGTGTTTGTTCACAGGTGATACGGACCACTTCTTTGGACTCCCGTACTCACCAGGGTGAAGCATTGAATAACCCACAGCCTCCACTGACCTCCTCTTCTGGACCCGATGGAGAAGGATTCGGTAGGTCCCAGTCAATGGGCTCCTACAGTCTAAGCAGGGATTGTTTTGGAAATGAACTGTCACAATACCCAGATCTGACAGCAAACTCTTCACCTCCTGCTCCTCCACACTCAGAGCCTGGCTGGCCTGGGCAAAGTGTGCCGGGGACAGGGGCAAAAAGACGTACGGACGAGGGTACTCAATCCCCTGCAGCCAAGTACTGTTTGTAATCTCTGTGAGAGATGAGCGATCAACAGGCACGGGCCGCAGCATGCCCTTAATGACCAGCTGGCATGGTTCGGGCACATAAGGAGGGATACTGAAGGCCCCCTGAAGAATGCAGCGCTTCAGCTTTCCCAGTTTGTCCCCATAAAAGGGCATAGTGGCCGTCACCATGAAGTACAAGAGAATACCTAAAGCCCAGGTGTCTGAATAGCGTCCAATGTAACCTTTATCCTTAAACAGTTCAGGAGCAGCGTATGGTGGTGAGCCACAGAAGTTGGTGAGGAGCTCATTAGGGCCGCTCTCTGTGCTGAAGCCAAAATCTCCGACCTTGATGCAGTAGTTAGTGGTGTAGAAGATGTTCTCCGCCTTAAGGTCTCGGTGAACGATGTTGTTGTCATGCTGAAATAATACAATCAATGGAAAAAATCAGCAGGGGTTCTGTTGTGTCATTTTAAATTTACTTTCAAGTAAAGAAAGTGTTAACAATCTCTGAAAAGGGCGCCTGGGTAGCTCAATTGGTAGAGCAGGTGCCCACATATAGAGGCTTGCTCCTTGACAAAGTGGCCACAGGTTCGACTCCGCCCTGCGGCCCTTTGCTGCATGTTGTTCCCCCTCTCTCTCACCTTTCATGTCTTCAACTGTCCTATATAAAGAAAGGTCTAAAATGCCTAAAAAATAATCTTAAAATAAATAAATATAATGTTTCGTATTTGTCACATGTTTAAAGCACTGTACAAATAGCATTCTATCAATTATTGTTATCATTATTATTATCAATGGTGGAACGTAAGTAAGTACTAATTTTGTACTTTTAAGGCCACTATATTTATCTGACAGTTATTGTTATTAGTTACTTTTAAATTGAGATTTGGTGTAAAATACATATCTACATAACATGTAAAACATAGTTGGAACCTATTGCCATGTTTCAGATGCTTGACTTGTCAGCAGTTCCACCAAAGAAAGAGTTCCCCTCTAAACTTCTCAGATGTTTTTTATCTAAACAACTGTTTTTGGCTGAAAGAGGTAAAATTATCCAATACTGTATTTCACAATAAAAGCAAAAAGCCAAGAACGAAAGAACTTTGTGTTTTCTCCCATTTAATTATTATCTCATGGCCCCTTCAGATTTATGTTGTGACTTTTTGGAGGGGTCCAACACCTAAGTTGGACTAAACTACCAGTATATGAATTAATTAAAACTAGCTCCACTTTGACCAGTTTCAATGGTACTGATGTTGCCAACACATTGATGCATCACTATTAACGATCAAATAATGTCACATACAACAACGCTAACATATCACAGGGGGCATTTTTCTGCAGCATGAGATTTACTTTTGATAATTCAAGTATATTTTGGTGAAAATACTTCCATACTTATAGATAAATTAAGATTTTGAATGGAGTATTTTTACACAATTGCACTGGCATTTTTATTACTGAAGTAAAGGATATGTATATACTTCCTCCAGTACGGATGATTATTATTATTATTATTATTATTATTATCATTAGATTCAATGTTTTCATTCTGAAATAGAAGTCACTGTGATCACAAACACTGATCACAACTTCCCTGGTTTAAGGCTGTCTGATGAACATTTGTTGCATGTCATCTCCCCTAATTTCCTGTCACCTCTCTACTGGCCACTATCAAAATGAAGGCAAAAATATCTAAAAATATATGCATGTAAATAAACTTCAAATTAATATGGTTAAAACATTTACAGATTGAGCCTTTAAACAATTAAACATGGCCTCAAATTCACTTTCGAGTTCACTTTTTCACTTTGAATGTCTCAATCATGTGAATGTTGAATACCTCACAGACTGTGCAGTAGATGATGACTAGGACTGACATACAGGCTCACCATGTGTTTAACAGCACAAATGACTTGTGCAAAGACCAGCTTGGTTTCCAGGTCGTCAAGCTTCCCCCTGGTGGTGATTCGGGAGAACAGGTCTCCACTGCTGCCGTACTCCATCACCAGATACAGCTTCCTGCTGGTCTCCATCACCTCATACAGTCGTACTATGTTGGGGTGGCACAGCTTCTCCATGCAGCTGATCTCTGAGGAAATCATCGGCTGGCTCCTCTTATCCACGCGTGGCTTGTCTATAATTTTAATAGCGACTCTCTCTGAGACAGAAGAAGAGAGAGGATTAGATGTCAGTGATGGATTTAGAGAGGGCATAACAAGATGACAGGTCAAAATAAGGACAGGCATACTTAAGAGATTTAAACACGAGACTGTTACATGCACATGAGAGAAGGCTAAAGAAATGTATTTTTGGCATCTCATTTCATTAGAAGATTGTTGCAGGATTATTTTAAGGTATGACAAAAAGGTGGCTTTTCATGAAGGCCTTTCAACAGAAAATGATAGACTGCAGGGGTCGGGGAAAAACTGGGGTAAGAAAGTTTTTTTCAGGGGATCAGTCTACTGACATGAGCATTGTTAACATCATATTATTCATGTACATCTTACTGTATACATAACAGAAAAGACTAAAGTCTGGCTGCCCACAGGACAGGAGGGAATCTGCTTCCTGTTGGATAAAAGACTCATTATGAAGGTAACTCTTTAGAGTTTACTTTCAAAACGATTACAGTCATCTAAGTGATATTGATGCAAAAAGAGGTTTACATTTTCGTTTTTTCCTTGCATATTTTTTATTTCTACAGTTTTCCTTGATATATATTTACTGTTGTGTTTATTTCTGTAAGAACATAAGCAACAATTGTCAGTCTTTACGAGCTTAGAACTCTTTAAACAGATAGATTCACAGGGCTCTGTAGCTTTGTGCTTTCAAACAATGTACAGTTTGTCAAGGTTGAGGTGAGAATTTAGCTGGATGCTACAAGAAAACAGCTGGTTATGGATTTAAAAAAGCAATGTATGAATTGTAAAAAACACATAAACAACATTTCATTCCTGACCTTTCGTCAAGGCATGGATGCCCAACCTGACTTTGGAGAAATTTCCCTGCCCAACCTCTCCACGGAGCTCGTAGAAGCCAACTCTTCGACCGAGCATCAGGTCGTTCACGATCCTCTCGTTGTTGGTCATGTCATAGACGACCCTCTCAAACGGTGACTGCCTAATTCTCTCTGCTTCGCTCAGCTGTGGGATGGCACACATGGCGGAGGAGGCCGGGGGCTTCTTGGCTGTCGTTTCCACCACTGGAGCCTTGTCTTTGGATTTTTTGCTCACTTTTGGCTTTGGCCATAGGCGTGCTTTGATGGCTTGAAAATAAATGTAAGAAACTTTTTAGAAAACAATAAAGAATTTGAAAGAGCTTTGTGTCACCATGTCCTCCAAGTGCTCGTTACTGCTTTCAGAGTCAACTCACAGAGGTCAAGCCACTAGATAATCGGATATGAACCACAGAACAAACATGATGGGGATTGTTCCACAACACTCTTCCATTTATGGAGCATTGGTAATGAGATTGACCACCATGGTACAAATGTGGTAAAACATTTGGCCTCTTTCACAACAATCCTAACCTGGTTTAATCTTAGTTAGTGCTTAGTTTATAAGTTGTTGGTGTCTGTTACGAGGCAAATAATAACTTATTATGTAGATGTTAAGTTAATTTGCAAATATAAATATTTACGATTATTATCCTTTTGTTTCAGACATACAGTGTACGCATGAACTGACATGATGCAAGGAGAGTTTTGGCATTTTATTTGTCAGACTTCCAACACCTTTGTGGTGCTGTTGTTTTGTGAATAAGTGTAGACAGATGCTGATATCTAATTTTTAACATGTTTGCTTTTCTTTCTTTTTTAATGATGGACAAAAGCAGGATGTGTTGATCTTTCCTGTTTTTTTTCCTTTCTAGTTCACATGTTCTTATTCTTTGCACACAGTTTTCAAGTCTCAGCACTTTTTATTGGCCAAAGCGTTTTCCCAAAAATGACTTGAATGATCCAGTTTCTTTTGTTTCACAGGAAACTCTTGATTAAGGTTTCAGTATTACACAAAGAAAAACGAGCAACAGGGTCAGATGTCGGAATGTTTATCCGTCAAGGCTTAAGCTCTGTGTGGGCATCTTGTAGATCAGGGGTCTTCAATGTTTTTTAGGCCAAGGACCCTTTAACTGAAAGAGAGACGGAGCAGGGACCCCCTACTAAATATGTTGTATAAAAGGAAGTTACATATTAAACTGGGCCTAAAATAATGTGTAGGGTAGCCTAAAACCTTTATACACATCTTTTTTGGATAGAATACTAAGCAATTAAAATAGCCTAATAATTGTTGGCATGATTTTATAAATCATGTTTTTATGTTAAAACTTACATGTGGCACAGTGAATCCTTATGATGAACTGTATTTGGGGATGGATATCTAACTGACGACCTTACCTATAGGCCAGTAAGTCTATCATCAGTGGGGATTTATATTTGCTAATAAAATGTTGGATTCAAAAATTTCAAACTTTTGCAATAATTTGGAGGTCCCCCTGCATTGACTCGGAGGACCCTTTAGGGGTCCCGGACCCCCCTGTTGAAGAGGACCCCCCTGTTGAAGATCCCTGTTGTAGAGCAAATATAACCTCTTCAAATTACAGAACATGGGAAAAATGGGTTACTGAGTTAAATTAAGTAGCCAATGGTTAATAACAATGATACCTGACATTAAACTTCTGCAAATCTACAGTGTACCATATTATTATCAAGCCAGTTCTTCTATTTTGTGTTTTTTTTCATAACTTAAAATCACCAATAAGAATAAACTATTAAAGATGACTCATTTAATCAGCAAACCCATTGGTATTTCTACCCCCAATTTATCAGAGTGTGTCACCTCATCCCTGAACCCCACAGCACTCACAACCGCACATGACCCAGAACATACACTCCACTCTACCCCCTTCCTTCTGGACGCAGGTGTAAACTAGTGAAAGAAAGGAGCTTTGTTCCTACAGCCATACGAGCTATAAATAAGAAACCTCTGTAAGTTTTGGTATGTATGTCTTGTTTGTGCTGTATGCACCTCCTATGGAAAATAATTTCATCATTGAGGACAAATAATAAACTAATACTGTACCTCCTCCTGGTCATTGTGGGCTAAATTTAGCCCCTGTTAGGCTTAAAGGACCCAAGATTACTAGCTTCTTTTAGAAACAGTATTAGTCTGTCTAGTCAATAAATAATGGACAAAATTAGACTACTTAAAAAAACATTCTGTTACTGCTGCACTTTCTAGTATTGTATTTGTTGTAATGTTTGCTGCACATGTTACTTGCTGTATGCATTTTAACATAAAGCACTTTACATTTACATGCAGTGAATTAGGCTATAAATGTAAATAACATTGCCTTGCCAAAAATAAAATAATTTGGGGCTAAACATGGATGTACATTCAGTACCCACACAACCATTTTTCAGTTTGAATGGGCTAAAAAATGGGCTTATAAGTATGTATGTTTTGGCTTTAGTGAGTGCTAAGACATATTTTACTAATGCCTAACAGATTGGTTAGAAGCCATTAATAGAAAGTAGTTTTGGGTTGCCAGGTTATGAAGAATATCGCCGGCTGGTGTTTATCCTTTCTATTAGGTAACAATGCAGTATATTAAACCATAAATTCATGCTAATATGGGTTTTCACTTTCTAATAAGCTACAGAGTCTTTTAACTTGTCAATTATTAGACAAAGCATATGTCATGCTGGAGGACAAACACAAGCAAAGGGTTTATTATTGGCTTAACACCAAAGTTAAAAGCATAAGTAAATAATGTATTAGCCATTAATGAAACCATGAATTACAGCTTATAAACCCTATATGAAGAGTGTCTTATTAGAAAGTACAACCCACATTATAATATTTTCTGCAAACGTTTCTACAAATCTGCAGACAGAAATATTAGAAAAGTGAAGCAGATACATTTACCTGGGAGCTGCAAATCCTTCATGTCTGTCCCTCGGGCTACCCTGACTGTGACCGTAAATAAGTCAGGGAAACCTCAGAGGATTAAATCACTCCTCACAATCCTATTAACACAGTGTATTAGTGGACTGCGGGTTATCTGACATAGACTAAAATGAAGGAAATGCTGCATACACTCTTTTAAAGACTACTAATCACACCTCGTATTAGTTTGCATACTGATTAACTGGTGATAAACTGCTTCTTTATTTAACAATTTACCTTATGATTTGGAATATATAACTGTTGAATATGTGCTCAGGCTGGTGAATATAGTGGAGCATTAGCATTAGCTTTGGCATTACTGCGGAAGAAAATAAGAGACATAAGTATTTTAATTACTTATACTAATACTACTTATTACAGAAATATTTTAATTTGAAAACCATTTATCTGAATGTATTGGTTCTGAGTTCACTTCTTTGAAATTAAAATATGAATTTACTTGATTTACAATTTCAAAAGCTGAATTTGATTATATTTGTTATATTCTTTCTTCAGTGGTCACAAATTCAAATCTCAAAATTCAAGTTGAAATAATTTGAGCCCTGAGTTTGTACATAAACAGCAAACTGGACGATTTACTGGAGCCCTGTTCTTCTTCTGTCATCTTTGAGTTAAAATTTTCGAGCCGCTATCTTGGATCCCATGACTGACAGGCCGTGCTCTGATAGGCCAGAAGTCGGTTTGATTGCCTATTATGTCCTGGGTAACCTAAATGTTGCTATGTGAATTATTTTAACTTGATTTTTTTGGAACGGAATTTGACCATCTACATTTTTATTATATTTTAATTTTTTGTTTTTATTCTGAAACTTTAAGTTTTGGATCTGAATTTTTGACCTTTGAAAAGAAAGAAATTCACATTCAGCTTTTGAAATTGCAAATCAAGAAATTTCTTATTTTAATTTCAAAGAGGAGAAGTCAGAAAAAAACAAATTCAGATACATGTTTCACAAGTTAAATGTTTTAATATTTAGTGGCTATTAAAATTAAAATACTTTTGTCTTATTTTCTTCCATACACTTCCCTCAGGAGTTGGTGGGGATCAAAACAGGACCCTGTACACTAACTTTTTGAAACCCTCCCCTCTGGCTGGAGGCTGCCCATCAGGATCAAAACCTCATGCCACAAGAACAGTTTTTTTCCCAACTGCAGTGGGCCTCATTAACAAGGCCTGGGATCCCCACTGACAGCCTCTTAACCCCCAACCCTCAGTCACTACACTTAACATTAACACACATGCTAAACTATTACCCCTGGCCATTGCACATATTATACATGTTGTGAACTTTTGCACATCCCCTGATCAATATTTTTTCACACCATGCACTAAACCATATAGCATTCCTTATTTCCGTTCCTAAACAGTTATGATGTACACTTATTTTTTATAGTGTCTTTTTACATACTTTTTATGTAATATATCTATTCTGTATATGCTATTTATGTTCTTGATTGTAGCAGTACTTTGCCATATATTTAATGTGTTAATGTATGCACCAAATACATACACCAAGGCAAATTCCTTGCAGGTGAAAACTTACTTTGGTAATAAATATGATTCTGATTTTGAAAAGAGCTAAAGCAGAGTGAATGGATGAATGCTAGGTGATAACATGGCAGTGTTGTTTACAGCTTGTCCACTCTGCCCCCAAGTGGACAAAAAGGTTGAAGAAAGTGAGTAAAGTTGGGTTTTATCCATGTCAATTTCTTACCAGTTCAAGTAAGAGAATAACATTCCCTATCCACAGTATTATTTTCAAAACAAAGAAGACACTTCGATACTATATACAGACATCGCCTCACTATCTTTATCGTCAAGGCAACTTGCTTTGATTGACGTTTATTTCTAGCCAATAGCCAGAGCTTGGTAAACATTCTGGCCAATCAATAACGAAGATTAGTTGGCGGGAGAGGAAGAGGCAGGGCGTCATGGTGACTGGCTGACAAATCAGCGCAGGCCCCTCACCGACAGGCCGGAAACACATGCTGCTGGCGCGCTGTTGTATGATGTTGTTGTCATCATCTGTGACATGTTGGTAGAAAACGGTAGTGAATTGTGTGTTTTTTGAAGTATAACGATCGGGTTAAAAACGGAGAATGGCAGCAACAGCGGCTACACCTGTCACCCCCACGGAGCCCGACCCTGACCGGTGTGTGAATGAGGAGGAGAGCCGCGGGGCCGAGGCGGAGGAGGTGAACACCCAGCAGCAGACAGGCCCCGCGGCCGCCGTGAGCCACAGCCGACTGTCCAAACTCCCGCTGGCTCGCATCAAGGCGCTCATGAAGACTGATCCAGACGTGTCGCTCGCCAGCCAGGAGTCTGTGTTTATCATCGCTAAAGCCACGGTAAAAACAACAACGAAGGAAGTCCTGCAGTAACACAGAATACTCCCCATGCTTTCACAATGTGAACAGCAAGCTAGTCCGTAACGAGTCTTCAATCTTAATGTGATTCTTCTCTAATATATGATCAATATTATGTTTACTAAAACTCCACCAGCAAAGTAAAAGTGGACTAAACCTCTCAAGATGCGCACACAACCTGCAACCATTGAACCTTTTACACTCTTATCCCTGCACCTTTATCAGGAGAGTTGTGCTCCAATTATACAAGTATACAGATATACAAGTTTTTAATGCAACATGACAAATAAACAAAACAGTGACAAATACTGTCTAGAATATTCTCCAGAATAACCTCAAAGGTACTATATGACCTGAATGTAACATTACTTGGTAATACTAACACAAAGTAGTGTCACACTTTACACTTGTAAAGGTTAACTTAACATTCCATTTTTTTAAGCAGTTCATCACAAAACAATGGACCTTGTGCTTTACAGCAACAGACATATTGTACAAGTACAGTACATTGAGAGCTAGCCCAAACTACAGAGGGAATCGTGCATCAAAAAAATGAGTGCCCTTTAAAATGAATTTGGCAGGCAGCTGGTGGGAGTTTATAATCTCTAACTAAAAAGTTAAAGTGAGAATCTGAGCAGAATGAATATAGCAAGGTAAGCCAGGCGAAGAAGCATGGAAAAAGTCAGGAATGTGATAAGTGCTGTGCAAAATCAGGTCCCATTTCTTTTGGGTTCATTTGGG
Source organism: Perca flavescens (assembly GCF_004354835.1). Taxonomy (NCBI): domain Eukaryota; kingdom Metazoa; phylum Chordata; class Actinopteri; order Perciformes; family Percidae; genus Perca; species Perca flavescens. The sequence goes on along the minus strand of NC_041339.1, from coordinate 17,263,509 downwards.
CTCCGGTCCATATCGATATTGGGGGGAAAATATCAATTATTACTATTAGTTTCTGAATTTGTTTTAGTTTCAAATGACAGAATATTAACGCATTTCTTTCTTCCAGGAGTTGTTTGTTGAGATGATTGCCAAAGATTCCCTGGTGTACGCCCAGCAGGGGAAGAGGAAAACTTTGCAAAGAAAAGATTTGGGTAAGTGCTAAAGTTGATATGGTGATGATTTTTGTAGAGGAAAGTAGATTGTTAACATGCTCACTTGGATGTTTTAAAACCTGTATTTAATAGCACATCTGTATAGAAACCTGGAAGGTCTATTAACCAGTTTTGACTTTTATATCTCCCATTTCTCTTTTCTTTGACCTTTTTGTTACCAACAGACAACGCAATAGAGGCCATAGATGAATTTGCCTTTCTTGAAGGTAAGCCTTGCTAGGACAATGTAGTTTTAGGGTCTTTTTATGCCTGATTATAATTAAATTCAGGTTGAATACATTTGTAAAATAAGAATACCACAGACATAACATACAGCATGATCATGCTCATCTGTGCACATATAATATAGACTTTAACACATTTCTTTTTTTAATTCTTTGTACCAGTACAGATTGTTCTAATTCTTTTTTTATTTTCTCTGTAGGCACACTAGATTAAATGCTGCTTCAAAAGACGAGAACATTACATATCTGCAACCATCCAAGTAACTTTCCGTTACAGGGACACGATTTGTTGTGAACACCTTTCTGGTACTTTTTCTAAGTCAAACTCTCAAAATGGATATTTAGAAATTTGTTGTTTTTTACAATGTGCCATTTAGATTTGTCATGCTTAACTTTGAAGACATCAGTGGTAATGTGTAAATTTCTTTGTAAATATTTGTGAAATACTACTGTACAATGGAATAAATGTAAGTTTTAAACAGTTTCTTTTCAAATGAATTAGTCTTCATCAGTTTGTCACATCCCCATTTGCAAGATAAATATTGTCGATCTGTCTGTGATCAATGTTAAAATACCAGTTTATAAGGGCTTGAGATTTTCCACGTTGGTAAATAATTATACTATTACATTAAAAAACAAACTATGCAATGTATTACTTTATCAGCTTTACTTTTTCAGTCCCAGGCTTGACTGGGATGGTAATTCAGGCTGGGAATCTTAGTGCCATTTATTAGGTTTTTTTAAACTCAAGAATGGGAGTTATTATTATTATGAATCAATCTCTCAGGAATGACGGCAAGATGTTTCTAGGTGAGACGCAAGCAACGTTCACTCGGTTGGGAAACCACATTGTTCTACATTACTACATTGTATAGCTTCCTGCTGTCTTCCTGAACAGCTTAGGTGGATCATTTTTACAGTTTTTCACAATCGCTATGACACTTTTTTCAATACTTTTAACAACTTTCCTAAGCTCTTAACACAGTTAGCACAACATCCGTCTGTGTAGGCTATACAATTAACACATTTCTTGTTGCTTTGACACAAAATGCATTCAGTTAACACAAATTTAAAATGCTTGAACTTCTTTTACACACAAGCTCCACCAAGACCAAAACAATGGATCTTCACTGCCAAATTTACAAATGCTTTCACACTGTATGTCAGAACAGATAACATCATGTTCTAAACCTAACTTATAGGCTAAAGTCAAAGTGAACAGCTGATCATATTGTAAATTGAAACACAAATATATTCCCTGCATTTTATATATGCATTTATTGAGAAACAGCTGATTGAAGTAATGCAAATAGATCGATCACAGCTGATTCCCTTCTAGGAAACACACTCAGGTGTTGAGGTTCTTTCAATCGCATGATCATATGGTAGTACAGTAAAAAATGACCTATTTGAACAATATACTGTAGATGAACACAGAAAATAAGAAAATGCCTTCACGAGGGAGAGGAAGAGGAGTACCAGGACAATTCTGTCTCTTTCTCCTTTTTTTCACAAACCGTACTTTCTATAAAGCTACTCTGAGATGGGTCAATCATTTTTTGTATTGAATCTCTGCAGCAAAAGAAAGAAAATGGTGGCTGGGTTGGCTCAGTGGGTAGAGCATGCACACATATACTTGGAGGTTTATGCCTTGACGCAGATATCCAGGGTTCAAATCCGACGTGTGACTATTTCCTGCACGTCTTCCCCTTTCTCTCTGCCCTTTTCTCAACTAGCTGTCCTGTCGAATAAGGGCAGAAAACCCCAAAAAATAATCTTTAAAAAAATTTGCTAAATCCAACAAAACAAAAATGTAGAGGCTTCAACAGAAACTGCAGTCCAAAACACAATCTATGATCAATACAGTCACTTTTGTCTGTTGTATAAGGGCAGACCTGATACATAAAATAATGTAGTTTCTGTTATTCCATGGGATGTTAGTGTTTTTATGACATTGTGCTATGATTGACTAAATGTTCCTGTTGGGAGACAACATGTGTTAGTGTTTTGGAAGAATTATTTGATTTTGAGACATGATTGCATTGTTTTGGTAAACACAGTGTATTGTGTTAGTGAATTATTGTATTTTGAAAATCGGTGTTGGAGTTTAGTTTACAATGTGTGATTTTGAGCATGAAATTAACTGTTTTGCCAATCGTGTGTTGTAGGTGTGTAGGTGCGTTAAGAGTTTAGGAAAGTTGTTAAAAGTATTGAAAAAAGTGTCATAGCGATTGCGAAAAACTGTAACATTCTAAACAGTGTGTCAACACCTCTGTCCAAGGTGCTGATCCTGGGACCTCCAGGGATTCAAGCGCTATCCAGGTTACTGCCCTTGTTGACACGTTTAAAGGAAGGCTCCCTGCTACTTAAAATGGCGAGATGTAATCTTAATTGACTGGATTTTCTGCGTTAAACTGATTTTATTATAGGAAACCTGGCAGCGAATTCAGCTTTTGTTTGTTTATTCTATCATTTCAGGGCACCACTCTGGTATTTTCTTTTCATTTTGGTCATTGGTCTCAATGCAGATACGTTAATGTTACCTAATTGTACTGATTTGAATTTGCTGCTTGATATGTTAATTAGGACCAAAATACACTCATACAAAGCATGTGTAAAGAAGAGGAAATATGCCTCAAACTATACTTTAACCCTTCAGTATTATGGCTTAAAACACTGTGTGCCCTGTTTAATTTTGCTTATAATTTATACAAGATCCTTTGGATTATTTTGCATTGTTGAAAGGTGCGGCCAATATCGTTCCTATATACTGTAGTTCATATATTGTGTTTATATATTATAATAAGAGGTAAAAAAAATAAAGACCATATATTGGATGAGGTTTGTTTTTAACAAACATATCAAAATATTTCATAATGATTTGTTTTTTAAAGAATTGTGACTAGGATATGTACAGAGTGGGACATTATACAGTTGGAAAATACAATTAAGTTAGAGCCCAATGGTGGACAAACTACATAATGGTGACACCAAATAACTACAACATATCTTTGGCATTTCTTTACTGCTATTTCTCTGGTTATCAGCCAACTGATTCTGATACGTCTGTTAAGCTAATGTTGGCCGGGCTCAGTCAGGATCATTGGCGAAAAAAGGACAAAGATGTTTTTTGTATTTTACATATATATTAGATCACTTTACTTTCTCAATGTTACTGACAGTAAATCTCTTGGAAGAGTGTAAATGTAAATATTTGTGTCATTAGCATTTGTTAAATACGCCATTTTGCTGCTGAAGCAGTACATTTCAGTGCAATACGAGCCAGTGGTGAAATGGTGAAGGTTAAATGTCTTGCTCAACACAGTGACTGTTGTAGGACACTGGGAAAATCACATAGAGCTTTGAGTTTGCATTAGGAATGTGTCTGAATCTCTCTAGACCCGAGATGTGTGTTGTTCTTCCTGGCAGCATTTGTTAAACACATCCAAAGTGTTCACTTTCACACTCTAGGCACAATCAAGACCCCTTGAGTTTTTACAGCGGGGATTTTCAAAATAAATGCCTGAGTGTGTTTAAGCTGATTTTCTGGGTTTAGTGTTTCGGGGAGTAATGAAACAGACCTGTGAGAAGCACAGATGTTTGGTTCCAGTATAACACCAGTCAACTCCCTGCAGAGGAATGCCTGACTGGCACAGAGGGACATGGAGTGCTCTTTTCTAATAAAATATAATCACATGTCAAAGGATTGGACATAATTTTAGTTCCACAGTCAATAAAGACATTCCATTAAGGAAATCTCATGAAAAGAAAATGTAGAACCTCCCCCTGCCCAGAGCAGGACATGAACAGTAAATCTGGGGCTGGCCTGATGGTCCTTGGTGAAATTGATGGGAAAATGGCATGCTAAGAGAATGCACTTTTATTATGGGGATTTTTTAGTTATTTCAAATAAACTAGTAAAACAAATTAGAATGACTTTTGTAATACGATCACAGGTACAAATTAGAGTAAAATTATTTTATCTTTAGATAAAGTACAACCAGGTATTTCCACTGTGAATATATTGCTTCTCCTTGATGTTAAAAGAATATTTTAACATTTTGTGAAAAGCGCTTATTTGCTTTCTTGCTGACAGTTAGATGAGAAGATCAATAGCACTCTGTCTGTATGCTAAATATGAAGCTAAAGCCAAAGAGAAATTAGCTTAGCTTAGCCTAAAGACTGAGGTTGTACTGAGGTGCTTTGAGCCAACTGTTAATGTCAGCATGGTGACATGCTCACAATGACAGTGGTAACTAACACTTAGCAAATATGATGTTTAGCATGCTAACATTAGCTGATTAAGTACAGCTGAGGCTGATGGAATGTCAGTTTTGCAGGTATGTGGTCAGAAAAGAAGGTCAATTTAAAATCTTGACCCGATGATGGCACTAGAAGGAAAGGTGAAACTAAAAACAAATGTGAACATAATCGTGGTGCAAGAGGAAAAGTCAGGGAATCACCAAAGTGATTAAAGGTCCTATGACATGCTGCTCTTTGGATGCTTTTATATAGGCCTTAGTGGTCCCCTAATACTGTATCTGAAGTCTCTTTCCCAAAATTCAGCCTTGGTGCAGAATTACAGCCACTAGAGCCAGTCCCACAATGAGCTTTCCTTAGTATGTGCCATTTCTGTGTCTGTAGCTTTAAATGCTATTGAGGAGGAGAGGGGGAGGGGGGGGGGGGCAAGGTGGAGGGTGGGGTGTGGCCTTGAACAACTGCCATGCTTAGCTTGTTTGGAAGCCATGATGTCTCTCTCTCATGGGTGGGCCAAATGCTCTGGGCGGGCAAAGCAGAGAAAGGAGAGGTAAACTTGCCCCTTATGACAATATAAGGGGAGATTCCAGATTTCCATTTCTAGCCACTTGGGGACCATAGGCAGGCTAGGGGAACTCATTAATGTTGAAAAACCTCATTAGGTGATTTTTTTCATGCCATGGGACCTTTAATGCACATTGACAGACACATGTCTGGGCACAGCATGAATATCCATATATTGAGCGTTTCACTAAAAAAAACAATGTCAATAGACTTATTTTAGTTTGGACCTAAGTGGTGGACTGACTGACTCCTTCTCATCCAAAAAGCTGCCCATCTGCACCTTTAAAGCTTACTAATTACATATCTACTTTGTTTAATACATTTAACAACTACAGGGAGTTCCAACTTAGACCATTCCTTTAATTGGGAGCATAAATTTGCGTAAGAAAATCATATAGGCTAAATAATTATCAGATCATCTTAATGTCTTTAGCGCAGAAAAGAATGTGCTGTTTATCGTTCTGCATTCACAACTGCATTCCATTCACCTGGTTGTCTTTTTCATGCATCTTCCGGTTTGCCTCATTTCAAGGATCAGTTGAAGTATTGCCCCCTGCATTTTATCCTTCTGAAATCCCATTCAGGTACAGTAAGGCTCCTAGTAAGGCTACATATTTAGTGAACCCAGCCCTCAAATACATCTGCAGGAGGCCATACTATCCCTCCAGAAGACATTACCCCCTCAGCCCCTCTTTTCACTGCTGTTGCTTTTGTTTCCGATTGCTCACAGCTTTGTGAGTCCGCACACGTTGACATGAGAGATTTTAATTGCTGCAAAGATATGCAGAAAATGTATCTGGCTTACAAGCCGACCTGTAGTCATGTGAAAGGTATGTTTTTGCAGCTGACATCACACACACACACACACACACACACACACACACACACACACACACACACACACACACACACACACACACACACACCTTCCACCAAGTGTTTCAGGAGCCAAAGGATAATTTGCTTAATGTTAAGATCTATTTAACCACAGGAACTTTGGCTGGCCCATATTCCTCTACCCTTACAAATGTGTCCGTTTTATGTCCCACATTAATGTCTAAAGCAATAATTCCTTGCATGAGAGGTGACTCATGGTTTCAATATTGCCCAGCCAATGTAATTAACATTTGTTTTTTTTCCAGAGTACAGTATGTCCAAAGCATTTGACTAATGAAGTGTAATGTATTGTTGGAATTTGTACATTTATGTATTTAACCGTAGGAAGTTTTGTAAGTAATGTAAAAAAAGAGACACAATTACAGATGTATCTTGTATTTCTCTTTCCTTTTTGTTTAGTGATACATTCTTGTTTCTCCTTGCGGATAACTGGCCAACATAAATAACATGGCTCCATGTACGACGTTTCCAAGCATATCTACAACGGAAAATGATAGCAGAAGCCTTTTCAGCTATCTAAACCATTTACTATAAATGTCAGACTTTGATATCAATCCAACATGAATAACTTGAGGGAAGATACAAGTTTCTCCACCCTCCAACAGCAGCCACAGTAGATTCAGAATGAAGTGCACTCAAAAGGCACGTTACATTTTTACGGATGTTCAAGGATGCAATTATACACAATCCTGAATGTCTGCTAATTTGTTGTCATTCTGTAAAGACATACAGGGAACTTTAAATAACCAAAGAGAAAATAATGTAATTACCTGAATAAGTGGCGGACTAGAACCTCAAAGCACGAAACAAAAGCAATCAATGTAACAGGAAAGTTCAGCTTTACTTTGTTCAAGGCAGGCAAGGGTCAAAACCAGGAAATCAGGCAAACAAATCCAACGAAGGTTAAGTTTTTGGGGCAGTTGGTTTATGTTTCTCCAAGAATCAGGAAAAAAAAGTTTAAACAAACAAGCAGGACTCACAAATGCTGCAAAGCTAGGCAATGCACACTAGACAACGTGGCAGAAAAGAATGGCTCTGGGCTGGTAAATATAGAAAGTGGCTAATGAGGGAATGAGGTGCAGACAGGGAGATGGTTGGGGATGCTCAGGTGAGGGGAATGAGATGATTGCAGGGCAGGAGGGAGTGTCAGGATCTGAAACTACAGAAGAGTTAGTGATATGGCATGAAAACAACACATAAATAAATAAAGTTGGCACGGGTGGTGACAAATAAACAGGTTTTTAACAAACTGGTAATGTGTCTGGGGGAACCTGGTGCTCTGGGGGTTAAGGCCCTGACCATGAACCGCAGTGTCCTTGGTTTATGTTCATACACTTCTCTATCACTGCAGCAAGATAAATCACTGGAAGTCAGCTAAAACAAGATTTTCAACTTGTGTTAAGATGCTCTTTAAAGGGTCAGCCATATTACAACAAAACACAGTTTTACAACTCACACATTTCATTTAGAGTTACTCAGCAATTCCAGCTATAATAAAAAAGGATTAGTAAACTGCTGAGGTCTGTGTATTATCAGTACCCAGGATATTGTTTCTCGACATGATGCAAAGTTTTATTGCTTTGTGCTTTGAACACCACAAAAAGACATTCCATTCACCTCCATGTATTTGAGTGGTATTGCTGTTTCACTGGCAAATATCTCAAAACCTCATCAAGTAAAAGATTGATATCTAAAAGGCTGGTTTATACTAAACATATAGGAGATTTGGGTGGCAAGACCTTTTAAAGGACATGGGAATGAGCAGTGCTCCAAGCAAAAAGCAAACAAACAAACAAAGACATTCAAATATTTCCTGGCCCCACAGTCTATATATTATCATAAAGTGAATCAGACCTGCTAGAGTAGACAGAAACACAATCATGTATTTCCTTATTAATAACAATAACATCTCAATTATAGTTAGTAATTAGCAAGGCACATTCAACATTATGTCATTTTAATGTGTCAGCAATGAGATGTAGCAACATTTGTGCATCTGTCATACCTAATCAGGCCTTTGATTGACCATATTTATATTATTGTTATTGTTGGCAGTATCATCTGACTTGGCATCTGTGTTTGTCAATTTTCTCTACCCACAAGGTTGGTTCAAAGGAATATCTTAAAACAGATGCAGACCTCAATTTCTCTGGTTTCTCTTGGTATAATCAGGTCCTGATGCGGCTTTCTGTTGAAGCCACTCTGTAATGGATGTAGATGCTTGACTCTCAGATAGAGCCTCCAGCTTATTCTTGTGGTGTCCAGTTATGGAAACTAAGTAACAATTTTATAATGATTTATGGTCAGACATGGAAAGTCTGCAAATACATATTAAGGGCATATTTTTCAAACATCCCTTTACTGGCCACAAAGGCTGGAATCAAATAATGCCCAGGGATTGGTTTCACACTGGCTGCCAGACTTTCAAGTTTGTTCTGTAAATTAGAGACACAGTTAGAAGGGCCAAACAAAAGAATGTAAGTTTGTCTTTATTTGTTTGAAGAATAATTTGTCATTTATCACTGGAGAAGTGTAGCACACCCCTAAAAAGAAGCTACATTGTAAGTTTAAAATTGAACATGCAGCAGTGTGTCATCAGCATAGAAAGAAAACATTGTTTTGATGATAACCTGAACTAGCAGGAGCATAAAATCTGAACACAGCAAGAGGCCGAGTACCGCACCTTGTGGAACTCCACTTCCAAAATGTGCAAATAAAGAGGTGATATTACCCATAACAAACAAGCAAAATGCATTTACTGTATACAGTATAGCACTTTCAATCAGATAAAATAGAACAATAAAAAATAAAATCAAAAATGGGTCTTAATCTTTTAAAGCTGACTTGGCTTCAGAGTCAATAACAACAAAAGCACAATTACAGGTGGAGTTCAGTACAAGAATAACATACTGTACATTTAATATCACAATCTACAACAGGCATTTTTGAACCATGATTACTTTAAACATGTTGTCTTTTAGGGTTAAGTTAAGACATTCAGTTTATCACAGTTTCTAGTTGTGTTTGGCATTTTGTCTGGAATCCTACAGAGAGAACAAATCTGATCCAGATGCACTAGTCAGACATGCCTACTGTTCTGTCCGAGAGTTTCCACAACTACATTATACAGCTGCAAACCAGGGTTAATTGGATGAAAATTAATGTTTTGTGCCATCTAAATGTCAAATCAGGACTGATCAACCTGAAAGGCACAGGGTGAATCCTTGTCGATTTCACCCATTAAATCTTTTTCAGTCCTAGAGGAGAACATGCACTAAGGACAACAGATGAGGCAGGATGAAGGAGAAATTTAAAGCCTCAAATAAGACAAATCAGGCTTGCCATCCTGAGTGAAGAAGCAGGAAAGAAGAAATGAGTGATAGGTGAGATGAGTGTGAAAGGAAAAGGGGATGAGGGAGGGAATTGAGCTGAGCGTGAGAATGACTGAAAATGGATAAACAGAGGGTGGGAGGGGAAGACGGTAAGACAGAAAAAGAGAGGTGGTGGAAGTGAGTGAGATGGGCAGGGAGGTATAAAGAGAGGGAGGGAGTAATATAAGAGAGGCAGCCATAGAAGGAGAGGTGACAGAGTAGATTATCCTCCTCTCCTCCTCTCTGCCAGCCTCATCATGTTCATGCTGCAGATGTTGACTGTTATCTTTCTGACTGTTATTCTCCTGGTATCTGTGGAAGGTAGGACACAACCATACTTAATATATGTGTGTGTGTGTGTGTGTGTGTGTGTGTGTGTGTGTGTGTGTGTGTGTGTGTGTGTGTGTGTGTGTGTGTGTGTGTGTTTGTCTGTGTGTGTGTGTGTGCGTGCGTGCGTGCGTGTGTGTGTGTGTGCAGGATGCATGGCTTGCATGCACCCTGCAGGTGGACAGTGTAGCAAAGAGAGCGATGGCGAAGACAGAAAAGGAGAGAAGAGGGACAGCAGCAGGAGCAGCAGTGAGGGAGGCATGGATGTAAACAGAGGGGCAGAACGACGCAGGAGGACGAGCATCGTAAATCAGACAACACTCAACACAAAAAGAGTCTCAAGGCTCAGTCTGCGTGATTGGTGTCGTCTCGTCTGTTTTTTTTGTTGTGAAAGCACTGGAAGTGCAGTGATGTTCCTGAGGATGGATTCAAAATCATTTGTGGCATAGCAAAGCAGCACTGTCCTATTTTACAGCTTTTATTGCTCCTGCTTTTTCCATTACACTTTAATTTGATTACACCTTTGATTTGGATGAAAAGGCATCATGGCACCCCCTACACACAAACACACACTCCTCCTCTCTTTCTCTCACTTTCTCTGCCTCTCATTTCTGTATGTTTTGCAGCACAATTGGATGCGATTGTAATTCCTCTGACATTCTTGTGTGTAATTATGTGTCCATATGTGAGTGTGTACATATGAAACTAGAGGGCATGTGCACAGTCTGCAGAGCAGATAACATTCAGCTGTTTACTAAAGCTGTTTCAGTCTTTGCTCATCAGAATATTGACTTCGAAGTGTTTAAAAATCATAATTCTGTGAAATAAATATAAATGGGAAGTAAATATGAATGTTAAATGTTCCTTATCTAATGTCCTGTCCTCACTTGAGAAAAATGTTTTCACTCCGAGATTACCTTGTAAGGTGTGAAATAGAAGACAGTAAGCCAACATAATGAATTGAGCTTGACACCAAGGAACTTCAGTATAATACTTTTGATTTGCTTAAATTTGACATCCTTTCCTAATGTTTTTTCTTTGTTTTCCCCAGGTAAAGGTGTGCAGATGCAAAGAGATGTCCAGTGCTGCATGTTGTACTCCCAGGGCAAGGTGCGTACCAAAGATGTGTTGCGGTTTGAGGTGCAGACGGAGGGGCCCGACTGCAGTATACAAGCCATCATGCAAGTATTTCAACTATCCACTCCTGGAGCTAAAGAGCACACAGCAATCTGCAGGCATGGAAAATATGCCTCTTGTTAGAGGAGGGCAGAGCCGGGCTGAGAGGCATTGTCATCTTTCCAGGTCATGTTGTTATGGCAGGGCTCAGAGCTTTATTTGCCAGGGAAATAAGAAAGGAAATATGTGGGAATAACAAGCCATCTGAAAATACCTTCCAAGCCAGCTGTACCCTGCCGCAGCCATTCAGTCAGAACAGCAGGGTTTAGTTAAGTAAACCATTCCACATTATGATACCTATTGTTTCCAGTGGGTCAGAGAAATCTGATGTAGCTGGGGAATGAGGAGCTTGGTTTTTCATGCGGTCCAGTTAAGAAAAACATGAGAGTTTCTTTTGGTCCTCTATATTTCAGTGGTTCCCAACCTCTTTTCTTCAACTTTGCTCACTTTTGATCACAGTTTGACTTCTCACTACCAGAGGAAAAAAACATTATTTGACTCTATTTCCAGTCACCATCTTCTTTGTGATTCCTTTGGGCTCAAACTCTCTCTGTAACCCTCCCCATTATTGCTAAATCATTGTTTTCTTTGCTAATCTTGTGCTTCCAGAAGATTAAAATGTGGGGTTTGTGCACCTTGTACTGTCACCCTGTGTGGTGTAATAAGTACTGTGTTATTTGTATTAGTCTTTACACAAGGAAGGCGGTGAAGTGTGCAGACCCCAGAGACCGGAAGGTGAAGAGGTTGCTGAGGAAGCTCCGGCAGAGACAGAGTGTCAAGCCCCAACGAACCATGTGGTTCCCTCCTCGTGACAACCTGCCTGTCATGTCAGAGGTACAAGCTACTTCACGGCTTCTTCACCTCCAGCAATACACTTATATAATAATAATAATATATTTTATTTATATAGCGCTTTACATGGTACTCAAAGACCCTTTACAGTAAAACCAGCACATTTAGCACATTAAAAACAGATGAAGCAATAAAACCAACACATGAAACGAGCATATTAAAAGCAATTAAAACAATAAACCCAGTAACTAACAGTAGATAATATGTAAGACTATTTTATGTGGAAGGCTAATCTGAAGAGGTGGGTTTTGATGAGTGATGGTTTTGAATGTGTCCAGGTCAGTACAGTCAATGCAATTAAATTAAATGTAATTAAATCAAATTGATTCAGCCAAAAGTAGATAATGTGATCGATGATGGTTGATTTGAGATATTGAGGGCATTAGCTGAGACATTCATAGATTTCTTCCTCTTGTGATCATCAGGACAAGAAAGATAACTGGGCAGTTCTCAATGTGGAGTGATGGAGCGCCGTCAAATATGGAGGAAACCCATAGTCATAAGTACGTTTTTTTCAGTGCTCGTTATATAATGTGTGAAAGTACCTCTCTTAAATGTCTCACCTTATATTTTTGCATACTTTTCTACAGGCCAAGTAAACTTTCAGCAGCTCGTCATTCTTACACGGCGCAGCTTGCTGACTCTCCAGTCGTCTCGTCTCTCTCTCTATCTACACTATCCGTCTCCCTGGGACCAGACCAGGGCAGCAATACATATTTAAAATGGCTTTAGATATTTAAACATGAACTGTGCTTGAAATATTCTCAAACACATGGCTGGAACAGCCTCAACCGAGGAGTATTTACTTGTAAGATACGTTGAATTGATTCTTTTTTTTAAATGGCTCATACTGTTATTTGCCAGAGTCTGACTGGAAGTGTCTCCCTCTGCAACATTACTACTTGTGGCTGATGTGAAATCAGTGAAAAATGTGTAATTAAGCAAACGATAAACAAGCAGTGATATTTATAGAACGTTGTACATCAGCGAGATACTCTATGCTTATTTGTGACTTGTATTCCTTAGTAATGTGTTTATAACACTGCACACAGTAAAGTAGTAGGGTTTCATCACAGTGCAGTGTGCAAAATATCGGGGAACTTCTCTCTATATAGTAACTTTGTTTGGTTCCATCCAGTTGTCTTAAAGTTTAAAAATCCTTCTTCAGGCTTTGACCTGATGTATTTGACTGTTAGACAGGTGAAATCAAAGTGGGATCAGAGAGAAGATGTCAACATGATACAACTTCCTGTGTCACATAAAGAGCAAATGTTCCTAATGTTCCTGATATGTTGTCCACTCTGTAAATTGACTGTTTGTACTGTAAACTCAGCATGAAACCCGAATCAATCTGTTAAAATGAGGCCCTCAGGCATCTACCCGAGATTTAAATATCTACGCATTTGCAGTTTACATTTGTCTATTTCACCAATAGTCCGTCACTAAACTATGCCAAAGTATTCATGATTCAATTCACCACATGGCAAGGCTGTTTAAACTTAGAGGGCTCAATTGTGTGTGAAGCACACAAGTATTGTATTGTAGAAGAATGCACTGTATGTTAAAACACAGTATCTCAAGTGAACTATTTTATAAATTAATCTGAAGTAATAACCAAAGCTGCCTCACTGTCTTTTTCTAGGTATCTTGTGTGTGACTGCGTGTCTTATTTACTGCAAAGTACACTTTATTTAGCCATGCTGCAGTAAAAGGGACTCACGTGCAGATAGTTGAGGCAGATAGGGGCGATTCAATGAGTGAAGATACAAATAAGCACAGGCAGACAAAGGTAAGCAGGCAGGTACAAAGCAAAGAAACATGACCACAAAGACATGACAACAAGTTGACAACTGACTGGGAGAAAGGGCAGCAGAGCTGATGAGTAAATGAGGTGCAGATGTAGACGCTCAGATGAGAAGAATTAGGTGATTGCAGGGCAGATGGGTGTGGCGGGATCTGGAATAAAAACAGTCTGAAGGCATTTGGTGGACAGGTAAAGAATAACACTGAAGGGGTCTGGTGGAAATGTGTCTTAAGACAGGGACAGAGAGGCAGAATGTGCAGGAATCCACACAGTTGAGGCAGACCTGTAAAACTAAAGACATTCTCAACAGCCTCAGCTGTACTTTGTGTTTAGTACTAACTAGCAAATTATAAGCATGCTAACCTGCTAAACTAAAACAATGAGCATGGTAAACATAGTAAACTTTCTTATATGTATAATATACTATATATATATATATATATATATATGTATGCATTGTCCCTGTGAGCATTTTAGCATACTGATCGATGCTGATGTTAGTATATTAGGCACTGCGGCCTCACAGAGCTGCTAGCATGGCTGTAGATTATAGTTAGGAACCAACACATTCTCTAGTTGTATATTATTATTATTATTATTATGAACTTGTTATCTCATCTTAAATCTGACCCATGTGTGTCTCTAATGAGAACAGCTTCTGGGCAGGAGAATATCCTCCACCAGGGGTAGCCACAAACACAATAATGAGAATCGCACTTCAATTCCTGAGCCATTTATTTGTCACATTTTTTCATAAACTGTCCATCAAAAATGTTAAGCTTTTTACTGAAATAACATCAAGCCTCGAAACTAAAGTCAGACCTCGTAATGGGCATACAAGTGACACAAAGTCATTTAAAGAGCTTTAAATGATATATACCTTTTAACTTTCATAATCATACACTACACCTTCCTCAAAAACAATCAACACCAAAAAGCATAAAGCAACTGTACATTAAATTACTCAAGGCATTCACAAACTTTCTTCACAGTACCTTTTCACAAAACTAAACAAATCAATCATTAGCTTGCAATATATTATCCAGTCCAAATATAACAACATTAAAATTATTAAAGTTCATAGACTTATAATGCAGAAAAGGCAGATAGGCAGGTGTACTGATGGTAAGCACATTGTTGTAACCAACAACAAAAAGTTATCTAATGGTCTTGAAACGACACTTGTTTATACTTCATAAACCAGTAATCTAAAAAAAGATCCAATACAAGATCAATTAAACCTTACGATGGAAAAACAAGAACGTTTTAGAAAAAATGAAACAAAAATTGTTCTCATTCTCTTGTTTAATATTTCCTTCTACTAAAATACTAAAAAGAGAGTATAACTGCAGGTATTCCTGTAAAATGACTGTGTTGCAGTACAGTCTTTTACCCATAATAGTTTTACCCAAAAGCAATAAAACAAAAGAAATACAGGAAATACACACCAATATAATATTTATAAGAAATCACTGAGTGAAAAACATTCTACCAATTCACTTGAAATAGATCAACTTCAAAATGATAAGTAGCAAATATTTTTCTTCACACTACCCTCCAGTGTTTAACAGTCAAGTACATTCAAACTCAAGTAACTAATATTAACTAAAGTAACTAAATATTCTAAACAATTCTAAGATGATATGCTCCATTGAGTATGTCTGTGTGTAGCACTCCATATCTAAGTCCTATGAGAGGTAGTCGTAATGAGAATGTCAATGAATAAGTGTTTCAAAGAAATAATATGTATTAAGTGTTAAGTCATGCAACAGCCAAACTGCAGATTTTCAACTGTCTTTGACATTGAACTTGCCTGACATTATATTAAAACAGTTATCAAACAGAAAAATGACCCCAAATAACTGGCACTCCAGCCAAGAAACAGATTGTAGGCATTAGATGTGTAACGGCTGTATTGTTTTGTATTTTCTTGTTTCCCAGAGAAAGATGTGAATTGTCGTCTGCAACTGCGAAAATGATCTTCAAACCCCAAGCGCTGGCTGAGTTGACCATGAACTATGAACCAAGACTGTCCCTGCACCTTTGCAAGCCATCCCTCTAGCTAAAATGCTTTTGGTACATGAAGCCCTTAAGGGTGTTGCTCTAGTCTTCACATTGGGGTCTCACTGTTGTGGTGGTTGAGTGAATCGTTTTCCTGACAGATAAGCTGGTAGGGCTTCTCATTCTCCTCGATAACCGAGTTGCGAACCTCAGCATCCTGACTCTGCAGCTCTCCACGGGAAAGGTGCTCCACGATGCCAGCCCCGAGCGAGTCACCCAGCACGTTGGTGGTGGTCCGCAAACGGTCCCTGGGGAGAGAGAGAATCAGAGGAGATGTACAGTAGAGACAAACAGACTGGGAAATATTGTTGTATATCTGCTGTACAAACACCTCAAAGCTTAAAATGTAAAAATGTGCCTCTAAACACAGGCTTTCTAATCTGCCACTCTGCATTATGCATCAATAACCTTTGTAGTGATGGGACCTCTGGGCTCTCTGAAGCTTTACAATGACATTTAGGCTGGCAGACCCACAGAACAGTACACAGACCAATCCCCTCAAGCTGACATTTAGTGGGAACTCACAAGAACCAATCCACAGCGATGATCAGTGTTATGTCCTCTGTGGGCAGTCCCACCGATGTCAATACGATCACCATGGTAACCAGGCCAGCCTGAGGGATGCCTGCTGCTCCGATGCTGGCAGCCGTTGCTGTGATACTGAGTGGGCGGTGGGAGGGATGGAGACGAGAGTGAAGACATTTAATAAAAGGGAAACAAACAAACAGCACATGTGCACTCCTGGTGGGAGTAGTAGAGTATTAAAAACACAAGGAATTATAAAATTATGTAAATTATCTACAAGCTGTTCACAGTTATATTTTCTATGAAGTGTAGAAAGTTGTGCACATGTTGTCAAAGTGGATTATACCATAAAGTACTTTTAGTATGAAACGGTGACTATATGTAATAAGATGTATATTTACACACCAGAATGCTCTGTTAATGAAAAGGCTGTCCAGGTGAATCATGGTGTAAATAAACTATCATCACATGTTGATTCTCTGGAGTGAGGTGGTAATAAAGATGATGCAGAGAATTCATGTGGAAGAACATTTCTGCACACAAACTGTGCAGTAAGAGCAAATGAAAGGTGTTGCTAATAAATTGATAATAATAAATTAGACTGCATGAGTCCTTTTTTATACATCATTTAATTGTTTTGTGTTCTCTAGCCAGAATCTTTTTTTTTCGGCCAAAAAAGTTTTCTTTTTTCTTTTCTTTAATACATGGTGATGCTTCAGCAAGAGCAGTGTGCTGGAGTTTCTCTTTCTTCAAAACAATAAGTTACAACATATTTTAGAATGATAAAACAATGTTAATAGATCAAAATAAAAACATACAGAGAAAAAAGAGAGGCAGTATACCACTGGTAGGCTAAGCATTGTACTTGTCAGATTTACGATGGACAAAAAAAGAGATCAAAATCAATGCAGCGGAACCAGAGATACTGTCTTTTTTTATTCTGTGCAAATATGAACAGACAATTCTTTTCCACTGATACTTTAGTAAATTGGTGTGCAATATGTACCGGGTCTACATTTGTACGTACTGCCTCCAGGAAATAACCCTACGCTCGACCTGATTCTGTACATCTGCACATGCAATGAAACTCTAGATTTTGTACTTGACATTTGAGTCCCCATGCCTCCACCATCTACAGTGTTTGTGTCTATGGTGTAAACCAAAACTAAAGTAGGGTTACCTGATGGTGAGAATCTGCCCAAAGTTTAGGTCCATGTCATTGACTTGGGCAATAAAGATGGCTGCCACAGCCTCGTAGAGGGCGGTGCCATCCATGTTAATGGTGGCACCCACAGGCAGGATGAAACGTGTCACTCGTTTATCCACACGGTTGTTCTCCTCCAGACAGCGGAAAGTGATGGGCAGGGTGGCAGAGCTGCAGTGTGCAGGGAGAGAGAGATGTGAAGTCACGATTTGGAACCACTCAGACACACAAAACAATATAATATAATACACAGTATCGTAGCAATGTTACTGTCATTCAGGTCCTGCTATACTATAGGTAATAAGACAACTTTCTTTTTGTATCTGAAAGTGTAACCCTGTAGTTGCCCACTGTTGATTAAGTCAGAATCTATAGTACAGACTGTATGTATTCCTCCAATCAATGACACACCCTTAAACACACTGGATGGGATACAAACATTGAGGTCATGGACTGAGCTGGACAGAGGATGAGATTCACCTAGATGAGGTTCCCAAAGCAGTGATGAGCGCCTGCAGCAGGCCAACAATGAAAGTGTAGGGATTCCTCCTGGTCACTAGGAAGTAGAGCAGTGGCAGGACAATGAGGCCGTGGATGAGGAGACCCACAATGACTGACACGGTGTACATCCCCAGCTGGCCGCCCACCTCTGCCAGATTCTTCATCTCCACAATCTTTCCCGCAATCATGAACAGGATGCCGACAGGAGCATACCTGAGATGTGAGATAATTGTGTAAGATAATGATAGAGAGACAGACACATATGTTAAGCTACTAAAGTGAGTTCCTGTAACTAACTTTGGCCTTCAGAGCTATACAACTGCTTAACACATTTTTGTGAATCTACAGTTTTGTTGAAACTACAGTTATCATTTACTGTAAAAGTTACACACCATACAAAATATTATACTTATCTACTTGAATTATCTTTAGAAGCTTTGGGATCTCCACTGGAGTTAAAATAACGTTATTTGGGTTTGAAAATGTTTGGCTGCACAGCTTAAGTTTGTAACGGTGATTGACCCACCAGCGAGTCAGCAGGATTTAAGAAGGTAAGCAGGTCATGTCAATCAAGTCAAACTTCATTAATATAGTTATAAAGTTATAAGTTATAAATAGATAATCTCAATATGTCTTAAAAACAAGGAATTTAAACTGCATTTGAAAGTTCTATACTAAAATCAAGAGCTTCTGGAGGTGTGTCTTTACTGACCAGATGATGATGGACACCAGCCTCATGATGGCTTCATTCAGGCAGTCAAAGAAGTCTCTGAGGGCCTGGCCCTGCTGCTTCATGTTGCCAATGACCAGACCGAAGCACATGGAGAAAACCACTAAACCCAGAGCGTTCACTCCACTGGAGGACCCGGACACAGGGACAGTCTCCTCCACTGTCTCCTGTTGTAAAAAGTGTGAAAAAAAATGTGTAAGGAAACATTATATGAACTCCTGCTGAGGTGCTTCACAAAAAAATGGTAAGATGTTGTAAAAAGTAGAATGCCCTGGGTTAATGGAGCATTAATGAGTGGATATGGACAGACTGGACAGAACTATTGTTCTTCCCACTTAGACCTGTGTCGTTTCCCCCAGATGAGATGTCTGCCACCGCCACCCACCTGTATGGTATGCAGCACCCTGCTGAGGTTTACGCTCATGTTAGACTCTGTCATGTTTAGAGAGTCGGTCAGGTTCAGGGCCACTGTCACGTTCCTTGTGTGCACAGTCTTCTTGTACACAGTTTTATACTGCAATAGAGAGCATGGGAATTAAATAACGCATTAATTGTGTTTGGGTGTTGAAGTTTCTGACAGTGAAATGTGAAGCAATAACTGTGATTTCACAGTGAAATAATGTTTTTTTTTTTCTTTGAAGTACACTGTGGTTGGTTGAGATGGATGATGGGAGTTGTGTTATAATAAGAAATGTATGTGTTTACTGTTTCTAAAAATGAAAATGAAATATTTTCAATGAAATAATATTAATTTAGTATGTGACTAATGGGAAAAAACCTCACCTGCTTGAAACAAGCCTCTACCAGATTGGGGGGAAACATGTTCCTGAGATAAAATAAGGAAAAATGATTATATTTGTGCTCTTGTTTCAATAAAACAACACCACATGAGCAACAGCAGGTTGTCAATTTTGTTATACTACAATATGTTAATCAATAACCATGTGATAATCTTGTGTGAATGGATGTGTGCATTTCCTATTTTTGTGGATGTCTGAATGTCCTAATAACTATATAAAGCATTTTAAAGGATAGTTCAACATTTACAAATTAGGGAAATACACTTGTTAATTTTCTGGATGAGTTGGATGAGAAGATTGATACCACTCTCACATCTGTCCATTAAATATGAAGCTACGGCCAGCAGCCAGTTAGCTTAGCTTAGCAGTAAGACTCAGAAACAGCTAGCATGCTCTGTCCAAATGTAAAACTGCATTTCAGCATCTCTAAAGCTCACTACTTTAAGAAATATTTTGCTGATTCAAATCCAGCTCTGTGTCTCGGCAGTGTGTGCAGATGAACGGTGTGTGGATTCCTTACTTGGCCGCAGCGCAAGGAGCTCCTAGCTGAGCAGAGCGCCGTGAACTTGCACCAAGGGGGAATCCAAACACTGTTCATCTAAACACACTGCCCACACAAAGATGACACAGAGCTGAATTAAAAATCGGCAAAGTATCCCTTTAACATGGTGTATCTTATGTATTTCAATCCATACAAAAACAAATTGCAAAAGCGATTATGTGTGGTTTGTGGTGTTATGGGCTAGACTATCCCTTTGCCGCTGCTAAGCTAACTGGCTACTGGCTGTAAAACGCAGATATGAGAATTGGTGTTGATCTTCTCATCTGACTCTCTGCATTTCCCAAAATGTGAAACTATTACTTTAAACGTGAAAGATGATACAGTGACAACACCAGTGGTTACCTTCATACGTTAGAGTTTCTAAGCTTTTACCTGATGAGATCCAAGAAAGCATCAGCAGCCTGAACCGGCTCTATGTTTCCAGTGTTGGCCACAGGACTGTCCCTGCTGCCTTTCCCTGGCTGGATGATCATCACGATGACAATACCAATGAACACAGCAATCAGGGTGGTCACCATGTAGTAGACCACTGCACGCATACCCATCTTACCTGACGCTTTGCTGTCCAAGGAGGAAATGCCTGAGACAGAGAAAATTAATTTGAGAATGTAATCAGTTTGCTGCTAGTTTAGATTTTCTTATCAATGTATCTGTGCATGTGAAAATCCAACCTGTGACCAGACTGGAGACAATGAGAGGCAGCACCAACATCTGTAGCATTCTCATTAGTAGCTCCCCTGGAAAGGCAAAGTACTTGATCTCCCTCAGGGACAGGTTGTGGGGGCGTAGAGCAAAGCCCAGGATTACACCTGAATACATTTGCACATACACACACAAGCACAAATGTACATAAAGTCAAATTAACCCAAGTGACTGCACAGAAAACAGAGTTCAACCTCCACTTGGTTTTCCTCTTCCCTCACCCAGAGCCACAGCGGCGACAGTGAACAGAACAAACAGGTTCCTCTTGAGGAAACCTTTGATGCTGTCCCGACTGATGGAGCTCATCCTCTCCTTCATGCTGCTGGCTCTCCTCTCCATGGCCCTGCGTAGGCGTCTCCTCAAGTCTCCTCTCTCTGGAAGGGGGGGTTTATCCACGTCCTCGTTTAGGAAAAGACTAGCACTGTTGGGGGGCTTCTCGTTCATAATCAGCTCCAGCACCTGGTCCAGGAGGCAGGTCTCGTGGGAAACTGGGCAGGGAGAGGACAACAGAGAGAGAGAAATAATCGGTCACATATGAAGTTTTTTCCCATGTGCAATTTTTGGCATGGTGGAGTATGCCTTAAATGGATATCAAGAATGTCCACACACTTCAATAGTGTCCAACAGGCAGAAAGCATCCGCTCCCAAACCAAAAACAGATGATGGAAAATTGCTAAGTGTAAACAGGAGGGAGAGTCACATCGAATGGAACAGGGCTGCTTTTTTTGAAGGATTTAACTTAATGTTTAAGATTGCAAATCAAAACCAAGCCAAGCATTGACACAATATTTAGAGTTAAAGTGAAGCTGATGGTGTAAAACATGTAACCCTGCAGGTCACTTAATAAGTGGTGACAGATACATACTGGCTGGGACAGATATTTAATGTCTTCATTTTAGTGCCCATAGAGTATTCATATAAATTCTCAAATGTGAGGGATTATTGCTTTTTTCCATTCCATCATTGGGGGAATGCTGTTCTACAGCATTCCACCTTTTGTTATTCGATTTTATTTATTTTTATTCCGTATGTTTTTTGGCTCTCCGTAACTTCTGCATACTTTCACCTATTTAAACCATTCAACTTTTCAAATGTTCAGCTCTTTCAGCTAATGATGGGACTTCTTCAACTTTTTTTCTACTATTTATACGTTTTAAAATATTCAGCTTTTTAACACTTTTTTTTAACATTGAAGTCAATGAGAGGAGGCTTCAACTCCTTAAAATCTTCTTCCGCTCCCAAAAGTTTCAGCTCCTTCATACTTTCACCTACAGACGCCAAACAGTTTGATATCTTTTACAGTTTTTGTTAAAAAGCTGTTTAAGTTTAGTGATCATTTCAGGAAATGTTATCAATTTAAACAGAGTGTGTATGTGGCTGGTTAGAGTGATGATGTCATTGCTCAGAGGGTGAAGCTTCAAAAAATGTATCTTTGTCCCTTCTCTAAAAACTGCTCTCACGCCCACAATATCTACTTGTCATACACAATTCATACATCAAAACGTAGGTTTTTTTGTGTCTAGTTTCAGAAAATCTGCTCAGTGTTGTGATATGCCTTTTACTTTTGGCTGGTTGAGCTTCCAAACAACAAGAGTAACACAACTCCCTCCATTCACTCTCCTGTATAACTTTCTTTGCATTTCCCAGCGAAACGCACAGCAAACCACTTTTTTAAATCGCTGATATGCCCAAATTTTTATGTTTATCCATATACATGTTATACCGATACGTTCACAAAGGCCTTGTGGTGCTCAGGATCACGTCATTTGAGTGATAGCATTTATAGTTTTTCCAGTCCGAGGCTTTGTTTGAGAGCTTGCTCTCAGTGTCTGAAGTGCTGGTGTGTGCTACAGGAGACATATTAAGAGCAGGTGCTATCGTTACCAGATCAAAGAGATGTTTATAAACATGGCCCAGGCCCTTAGTAACCATGACAACCCTTTCACAGACAGTCTACCTGATTACTCCAGTCTTGCTGTAGAAGTCAACTAACTAGACTAACTATGATCATCAGGCTATATCATTTCCGTTCCACTTCTGTCTGTCTGTCTATCTGTCTGTCTCCTTATCTGTCTGTCTCCCTCCCTCCTGTCTCCCTCTCTTTCTCTATGCCTCCCTCCCTCCTTTCTCTTTTCTCTGTCTTCCTCCCTCCTCTGTTCCCCTCCTTCCTTCCTTTAGTCTCCCTCCCTCTGTCTCTCCCTCCCTCTGTCTCTCCCTCCCTCCATCCTTCTCAATCTCTCTCTCCTTCCATCACTCCTCTGTCTGTCTCTCTCTCTCCCTCCCTTCCTCTCTTTCACTCCCTCTCTCCCTTCCTCCTTCTGTCTCTCCCTCCAGGGTCATTTGTGATTTGTGATTTCATCCATGTATATAGCCTGTTTCTTTTCAGGCAATATATCCACCTCTCAGCTCTTTAGGGTCATGCTTGTTTGTTCTACGCAATGGATATGGCTGATAATAATACAAAGTCTTTAAACTTTCAGCCTTTTTAGTCAATGTTAGTCAAAGTTGCTGTCTTTCTTTTCCTCTCCTCTCTTTCCTCTCTCTCTCCTTCTTTCTTTATTCTCTTTCTCTCCTCTCTCCTCTCTCCTCTCTCTTCTCGTCTCTTCTCTCCTGCTCTCCTTTCTTCTCTCTTTCTCTCCTCTCTTTCCTCTCTTTCTTCTTGTTCATTCTTTTCACCTAATATATTTCACATCTCATCTCAGCTAGATTGATGCTTTTTCGTTCTATGCAGTGTATATATCTGATAATAATAAAAATATTTCTTCTTTCAGCCTTTTCAACTTTCATCTTTAACAGTATTACAGTATTAATTTGTTTCATATTTCTGCATATGTGAGTCATTATCAGTTAGAAAATCTACTCAGACCTCACAATGTTCTACATATTTTGTCATTATTCAACCTTTAAAGCAAACAGTTCAGTTTAGCATAAACTTTTAACTTTTTAATGAAATTCATACTTATTAAAATGATTTCCGCTTTTTCAACTATTTTCACTACTTCAACTTCTTCTTACGGATTTAAGCTATTCAACCAGTTTAGCTTTAGCAATTCAGCTATTCAGCATTTTCTGCAGGAAAGGCATTTTCTAGTTGTATATTAAATAAATTTGGGATTTGGGCCGTTCATTGAACAAGCAATCAATGTAAAGGCATTCCCTTGAACCCTGAGAAATTGTGATGGGTATTTTTAGGACCTTGTATAGACTAAATGTTAAATGAAAAAATTATCAACAATAAATAAAGAAAATAATTAGCTGCAGCTCTACTCCAACCTGAAATCACCTGAACCAATATCTAATAGTCCATTATAGACTCATTCATTACTCAGAAATGATTGCCAGAAATGAAAGAAAACATTACCAGTAACAACATAAATATCCCGTTTCTCCATTCTACTTTCTACTGTAATGACAATATATAACTAAAGTACTTGATATATTAGTAACTGTGTATCAAAATTAAATTGTACAATACTTACGGCAATTTTGTCTCAGTTGAGATTATGAAAAAACACTTGATAAGAGTGATTTTGATAAGACAATGCACAGTGAGTATATCAAAACAGAATATAGAGCTGTCCTGTTGTTGGTCCTCTCCAACTGGCAAAGTTAATATAAACAGAGAACATGTTAAACTATAAATTACACTGCATGACCTTGAAGTGTAGTTCTGGTTCCCTAATTACATGACTAAAGCTGAATCTACTGCCTTTGTTGTACTATAGCAAGAAAGTAAATATCAACTCTGTGTTTCTGAATCTTTTCAGTGATAATTTTTCCAATACTTTTAAATAGATACTACGAGCTATAACAACACTGTGAAAGTTAAAAACATTGAGCTTCTGCAGTCTTACTGTGTTTTCCACTCAGTATGTGTGTAGTACGTGTCTGTTGGTCTCACTTCTCCTTATCTATCTAGGTTGTTAATCTGTGTTTCCTCTAAATCAAACTCGACAAACAGACCTGCGCTTAAAGAACAATATAGTATACAACCAGCCTCTTCATCTGCTTGTCCTCTACAATATAATCACTCTGAGCTCCAACACCTTTATATTTGTATTCTTCCCTGGGGGATAAATACTTACCATACAATCTCCAAAGACTTACTCTCTTTGCACCATTCTTGTGTATTGATTTTCAGTGTCCGTTCTTGTAAAGTGCCCAGAGTCAACAATGCAGCTAGAAGTTCTTTTTTTTATACAGGTATAACATTGTGGAATAATCTGCCACTTTGCCTCAAAATTGTAAATACCAGGGGGGCTTTTAGACACAAAGTAAAGGTATTTTTATGGAATAGAGTAGCCAATATTTTTTTGTTAGAGTAGACTGATTATTTTATGTGATTTATGATTCTTTGATTTTAGAATGCTTTCAAACCTTGGATGATTTGTATTATATGTTATTGTCTTTGACCAGAAATAGGTCTTCGTTATGTGTTGCATGTTTTAACACAAAGGACCATGTTGGAAATAAGTGTTTACACTTTAACATGCTATCCTTTGGATTATGTTGTTTGTCAAATCCAAAATAAATCAAATCAAATCAAAAAAAATGCCAGCAACTAAACACAGCTTTGAAATTACAGATTTGTAAATACATAAATTTAAAGCTATAGTGCCTAGTTTCTGTCGCCCCCATGAGGAATTCTAAGTAATGACAACAAAACTGTTGGCGTGTCCACGTGATACAAGCCTTCCGCGATCGCGCACAGCCCCCACCCCTCCGCCACGCTTATTGAATATTTAAGTGTCATCGCCCCATGGCCAAGGAGGTAAGGCAGTGACCATGAACCTCCGCCAGCCAGGTCAACAACTGTGTGCTGAATGCCATTTTAAAATATTTAATTTGTTTTAGTAATGAACAGAAACACTGCCAGAATTCCAGATTTTTATTTCATTCACATCCTGAGTGAACAGCTGCAGTTTTAACTGTATTACACTGTTTTATTGTGTTTGTCACTAAGTTTTATTTGAGCAGCTGTGTTCAGTGCCATGCCAAAGACCAAAGACGCAACTTCCAGTCTAAAGCCACCAATTCTGGCTCAAACTGCTCAGTCCTGGTTAGTTTGCAGGCAGCGCTCTTCTGTCTGACAACCCAAACATCCACCAATAAATGAGGACATCACCAGTGATAAACATGCAAGGAATTTAGGGTCTATAATAGTAATGGAAAGAATCAATTACCCTGAGATGGTTATACAGATATAACATATATTGCCATTAAATCTACAACCACTGCAGCACTAAACACTAGCAAACTTTTAAAATTGAACTCAGTGTCATACAGCTGGTAAGGCAGAGCACATTTCACACCTTGACAGAAAGCCTCTGTCATGTTAAAACATACTAGAACACAGAGACCTCATATCAAGCTGTTACGTACACATTTCTAAAACTGAAAAAAGCCTTTTCTCAATGATTTCATAAAACAAGAATTGTTCCTTCAAAATCAGGCAGGGTGCACCTTATATGCTGCCATAGAGGTACAATAATCTCAAAAAGTTGCAAATGTTCTGTCCTGGTAAATTCTAATAACCCGTATTCTCCACATAATCACACAAAATATAGAGGTAGAAGAAGCTTTTAAGCTTTGCAAACTTCAATGAACTGCTTGCTGGTTACTCACCACTCATGGTGTCAAACAATCCGATCAAAGTCAGGTAACACTCTCAACTATAGAGACAGAGAGTCAGGACGGTGTGTGTGAGAGTGTCCAGAGCTGAGCGGCACAATGACAGGATGTCTCACGGCTCTGCTCTCATAAGCAGACAGACATGAAAAGGCCTCTCATATGGCCTGACCTTCTCACACACACACACACACACACACACACACACACACGCACACACACACACACACACACACACACACACACACACACACACACACACACACACACACACAGAGACACATACACACATATACACAGACACATATACACACACACACACACACACATACACACACACACACACACACACACACACACACACACACACACAGTGGAACAGCCAACCTTTTGCAGTCCATAACAAGTCCATCAAAGTCAAATGCAGCCATCTAGTTTCTGTCCCCAAATACGACTTTGCACCTTCAGCAAAGCTTTTTGGAGCTTGACCCACATTAGGAACTAAAGGTTGATATATAGTTGTGCAATAAGGAGTTGGGATATATACATATCTATGTACTAAGGCTCAGTCCTTACCGCAGCGGCCCAGGACCGAGTCCGACCATTCCCCCGCTCTCTCTCCCCCCTTTCCAATCTTCAGCTGTCCTCTCAAATAAAGGCCACAAAAATCCTGAAAAAAAAGATACATTCACGTGCTCCAAAGCTGACGTGTGCCTCGTCTTTTTTCTGTTTTTCAACATACACCAACAAAAATCCTAAAATCCAAAAAGCAAAAATCTAAACAAGCAAACAAGCAAACAAACAAACAAAACAAAAAATACTTATACAACAAATACACACAAAATTCAAATAAATACAGGGGTTTGACGTGCACCTCCTCAAAAATGTAGCTACAGGTCAGGGCGGCTAGGGTGATACCACTGGGGGACTGCAACAACTGTGATTGGCCGATTGTGTATTCTTCCACAAGTTTCTGATGACGATGGAGATTGTTGAGAGTGAAGACAACATTAAGGAAGACTCAAAAGTCACTGAGTGGCGTTACATGAAGAAGCTGAGAAAGTTTCAACTTTATGCAAACTACCCTCTGACGCATGGGAGAGACAAGGCCCAGTTGTTCAAAAAGTTTAATGGAAATCCAATGTTTTGCTATCCAGGATCAGGCAATCCACGTTACTTTTGTGCCAGTTTTTCAAAGAAAATTGGATTGGATCACCTTTATTCAGATAACAATTTTTCAATATTACGAAATCCAGATTACCAGGGATCTAAAGTAGCCTACAGATCACAATGTAAACTATCAGCTATGTAAATAACAACAGGTAAGCCAGCATGGGTTCACCACCACATAATACTGGCCTGTTTGTCCTGCACAACATCGCTACCTGCCGCAATGTCCCTCTCTGTGATGATGTTTACAGTATGATGCACCTGAACCTGTTGAAGACACAAACCAACCTCCGGCGTTCTCTCAGAATGGGGGACTGACAGGACCAAGATTGGATTATGTTATCTAATCTGATTTCAGAAGCACAATGGCACATCAATAGAATTGTCATTTAGATTATCATGGTATAGTTTTTCGCTCAAAAGCTGTAAAAGTGCTTTAAAGTAAATGGAAGAACATCTAATTGTCAGGGGCAACGACATCCCACTTCTAAATGATAACTTTAACATCCTATTAGACGTGAGTATGTATAACATTTCCCCAGTGCTAAACCCGCCTGCAGCTGCAGTTCACTGGAGGCAAAAGGGAGATGTGTGAACACACGTCATGATATCTCAGGCACTACTGCGTTGATTTTGTCCATTCAAATGTAAATCTCTATCTCACAAGTCCCCCAACTTTATGGAGGTGCAATACTAAATTGCTGGAATATCCCTTTAATTTGTAGTCAGTTGAGCATCAGTATGCATCAAAATGATCAGAATTTCATAATGGATGGATGGATAGATATACTGTAGATAGATAGATAGATAGATAGATAGATAGATAGATAGATAGATAGATAGATAGATAGACTACATGAACAGATTTTATTACAAATGCATGTTTTCTTTCTTGTAACCCTCTTATGAAAATGCAAGAGCTACATGAAACTTGCTGCAAAAGAAAGAAAAGATAAAGCCAGGTACCCTGTTTTCTGTATTTAGTTGTGTCAAGCCGTCATCAGATCCTTCCGTCTTCACCTGGTTGTCCTCCCTAAAGAAGCTGCAAAAACAGGGATTCAAACTTCACAATCTCAGGCACAACTTTCACTCAAACAGTGTCAGACCTATCTATAAAGTGATCACTTATTAGACGGCTACAAAAACGACAAATTACAAATAAAATCTCACACACCTCTGTCTGTCCAAGACGCTCCTCATACACTCATGTGGATGCCTCTCTCTCTCTCTCTCTCTCTCTCTCTCTCTCTCTCTCTCTCTCTCTCTCTCTCTCTCTCTCTGTGTGTGTGTGTCTCCACCACGCAGCCAATAATGAACTTGTGGTGCCCACACACTGTATCTCATCTCATCAATTTCACTGTATCTCCCGTTTTACTATCAAGCGGCATGTGCGCGTCCATGAAGCCTCCGGTGGAGAGGAGCGCCTTGCAGGTCTGCGTGGGAGGAGGAGAGGTTAAAGGATCCTTCAGGAGAAAAAAAAAAAAAGAATAGATATGAACCACCTGCTGCCCGTGCACAACAATGAAGCCTGTGTAAAATACTCTTAATTAACTGCTTTCTTAATGGATTTCGTAATTAGAAAAGCAACGTTATGATCACGTGATTAATTGGCTTCACATACCATCAGTTTATTAAACACTGACTTTGGGTCCTGAAGGAGCCTGCAGTCTACTCGCTGCTCGCTCACTGCTCAGAACCTCTCTGGGGAACTCGGGTATTTTTAACCCTTTGGCACCCAGCTGCCCAGCTTTCCATTCTAACACCTACTCATTATGTTCACGTTCACAAACGTTGCATTAATATGCACGACGCCTACCACAATCTGAAAAAAAAGCTGCACCAAATGCGTTTTTTTTTCACATATTCAAATATCATGAAGAGGAAATTATACAGTGCAGGTTACAGGTAGGCTACTAGCGGTGTGCACTTAAACAGCTAACTTTCAACAGTAAATTGTTATTTCAAAAAGTTCAATTCAAAGGTTTAATGCCATTATAAAAAGTCAAACGCGATGTGCTTTTGAGCACATTGCTTATTATGGAGATACTTATTATGGAGATACTTTGAAAGGGAACACTTGTACTTTGTTTGTTTTTTTAAATAAATTTTGAAAGAAAAAAAAACATGACAATATTTTGCATTATCTTGTTCCAAGCTTCATAGCAGATGAGATTGAACCACTTACCACAAGGTCCATAGAAAATGTTCTTGAGCTTTCCATCAAATGACAGGATCTTCCTCGGCAGATGAAGTTGCTCAGTTGTCATGGAACTGCAGATGTTCAAGGTTTTATTTTTCTCAGCACTTTAATATCACATTGCTGTGATGAGATTGTAAACCACAATGGACGAGAAGTCTTTAAAGTGCTCAGAAAAAAATGAAATTTAAACTTATAATTCCAAGAAAAATAGACAACTCCATGTGCTGAAGAAGATTGTGTGATACAATCGAAAGCTTTAGAGCAGCAACTAAATACACTGTGTGCTGAGATTATTTAGTCAGCGTCATTGCAGCTGTTAGATGCAGACACTTTGTGAAACCTTTGAATCACAATATGATGTTTTTTTATAACAGCTACATGACATGGACATAATATTCTATTATAAATGTAGCCAAACATCATTTGGAAATTAAAAGTTCTTTGGGTTTGCACAATTTGCCATAGTTAATGAAATATAAAAGTATCACACTTCTCTGCCTTTTATTAACATAATGAAAACACACAGATAACCTCTGCATGCCTGCACATTCACTGCAAACATTCAGCAAGCTATTATTGCACCTAACATGCAGATGAATCTGAGGCTGTGGACTTCCCTCTGGTTCCAATCTGGTGGAGGACCAAAGTGATAGGAGCAGATTGCATCGCCATGGCAACACAATTATGCTGCCATAACGTGGGCGGCAAGGATCATGTACGATCCACGGTTAGATAGTATAATTATTCACCCGCCTGAAGAAAGTAACGTTTATCTCATGTGTTACCTTTTAGCATGCAGAAATTGCATTCTTCTTCTAGTTCAACAAATCAACAATTTTGTTTAGTTTGATGTGTTTGTCTGAACGAACACATTAAATAGATTTCAATAAGTCAAAGTAATCAAATCAGTTTTGGGGACCATGGCAACAAAATTATGAAGAGTAAATTTGTAAATGCGGATTAAATTATAACACACAGTACCTCCTGCGATGAAGTTATGTGGTCATTGCTCCCACTTATAGCTGCCCATTAGTTACCTAGCAACATGCAATATGTCAATGTTGTGGTATTGGGTACTGGCTGTGATGTTTGTGCAACCACTTTATTGTCTCAACATGGTATAATAGTATTATGATGGCCAGGCAAGTGGAATGGAGCATGCTTCCCTCTGTCCCTGGAACAAAAATAACACACACACACACACACACACACACACACACACACACACACACACAGTATGCTCATCAATTATTTCTCAAGGAGGGATATTAGCTCAGTGTTGCCCTAAATCAACCCATGATGTGACAGGTGTTATTTTAAGACCTAAAAAACATTACATAGCAAATTCAGCTCAGCTATGTTTAGGCTTCAGAAAACAGACAATTCCTGAGTAGTACATTATATGCCATTACAAAGTTAATAACTAATCATCAGTACAATTACAAGCAGCTAATAAATCAAAGATTATGAAATACACTGAGAAAGAAAATTAATGGCAACTGACTAACTGGAAATGTATCTAAGTTGCTTGTTCTTTCAGCTCTAACTGCAGTTGCTTAGGAGAGGAAATGGAGGAATAAGTGCTTCTAAAAGACTAAATGGTTTGGTGCAGCACATTTAAATCTAACTTTCTCACAAGCTTCTTTAATAGTGAGTCGCTTTCTGCAAATAGTTTTTCTAATTTTGTGGCACTGTTTGTTTCCCAGAGTCCTCAGTTCAAAGGCGAGTGATTGTTTCCAGACTCCCATATTTAAGAGATGAAAGTAGGGAAAGCTCTCTGTATCAAAATGCCTTGGTAAACACAGAAAGGTCAGGGAATAGATTCTTTGCTTTGAAATGTCAGCTGATTACTTTATAACAGGCAACATGAAGCTATTTGAAGGGCCTGTAAGATAATAAAATAAAAATAAAAGGGGCTTTGCAGTGTGGAGCAGAGGGGGTAAAAGATAGACTTATTCTGGATCATATTATATTGGTAGTTTATCAATAAGAAGTAGAGAGGCATATTCAGTTTTCAGTTTTTTTACATCAAAGAAACATGTATATAATAAACTGTATACATCAAAAGCAAAACTTTTGTACTCAAAACAAAATCTGACGTAATTCATACAGGAAATACTGCAAGTGACTTGTCTCTCATGTTGTACTCATTTCTACATGTACCACTGTATTGAAATTCTGTAAAGCAGTGGTTCCCAACGTGGGGGTCTGGAACCGCCAAGGGGTCCTCTTAAGATGATAAAAGGAATATGACGAAAAACAACCTGTAAATCTGTATTTCTGTTAAACAAAATTGTTTCGTCTTTCACCTTGTTAGACCTCTAAAGATCCTTTAAAATGAAATGATTTTAAGAACTGGTCATAATTGTTGTCAATACTGAGGCCATAATCTGTGATGAGGGGTCACAAGCAGATATAGATTGATTTTCAGGGCTCACAAGCCAAAAAGTTGGTAGTCAGTGCTGTAAAGTATCAGAAGGTTTCATTCCAAAATGTTTTTTTATTGTAAAAGTGCAATATTGACTTCACCGATTTAATATTTTGACTTGTTAGAGAAAACATTGCGAGACATAATTTAGGCAGACTGTACCTTTAACATTCATTTATTGCCATCAGCATATTGTTGACTCCCTATTACATTACCATATACCTGTTTTTTTTTTTTTTTACAGTTCATTTTGGAACAAAAACGTAATTACACACTTGAATATTAGATAAGGTTATTAATATTATACAAATCAAATGGTTGTATTAAACACAAAATATATTATATAAACCACTAGCATAATAAAAAAGAGCCAATAAGATCACCCAAGGATGTAAGATTAATATTGTAATTAAACTAACATTTCAAAGCCAAAACATGGTTTATGATTTGTACTAAATCACTCATCTGTAATATAAATGCTGCATCGGAGACAGGAAATAATTTTCATCAAACTCAGTGGTATTAAGTATTCATTTAAGGCTACTGTGCAAATTCTTAGTTATCAAACAACATTCACTCCTGCTTGGTTAAGGCTTATAGTTTCATCTTGTACTTTTGGTCATTGACAAAAAACAACTTCAACACATTTTGAGACAGTTTTCTCAACGTAGCTGATTCCAGTGTGAAACTATAGTGGGTCTGCTTCTATTAAAACAGCAAATGACCAACTTTCCCTTGCTGAACCTGATAAAGGTGAGAGTGAATATATTGAAAAATGATATGATAGGTGTTATCCAGAAGTAGGTCCAGCTTCTGGAATGTTGTTTGTTTGAGACATAATTAGTGTGACTTGGAAGAAAAACATTGTTGAACTACAGTTGTTATTTTAACAGCTGCAGACACAGAAAGAGAGAAGATACTTTTCCACATGTGATTGACATCAATAAGAAGCAAGATAAATAGAACAGAAAGAAAAATTTGTGAAAAGACATTGGTATGCATTAAAACATTGTGCATACAGGTATATGGTTTGTTGTACAGAATACTGTACCGTTATAATAAAAGATTACAAACACTGCTTAACATATTTTGATCACTTTACAGTGCCTTGGCTTTTACTTTGGCATTTGATGCTGTAATCTTGACAGGAATGAATGCAAAGCAGTTTTGTTTTTATTTAAATGAGATGAAACGCTGATCATACAATAAACACCAATGAACAATCTCGATGTATCCAAACCATCAAGACCAACTTTGGTCAGCTGTAGGCAAAAAGGATCGAAGACTAGGACTGCTTCCTAAGAACTCATATCAAGCATGGATTGAGGACATTTGGCAAATATCTCCAAAGCGGGAATGAATCAAGAAGGCTATGCTAAAATCAATTTAAAGCTCCATTGTGTAATGTTTTGAGTGTATTCTTAGCAAAAAATAAATAAAAAATAATTCATTCATGTGTAATTACTTCCACCAACTAATCAAAGTATTCTCGTTAGCGTAGAATCTGCCATTCAGAATCGTTCAGAATACATGTCATATTCATGACATGCCAAAGAGGGACATACCTCCGCCTTTCGCGCTTTTACGCTCGGTGGCACCGTGACGAATGCCGGGGGGAGATTACTTGATCTGCCGGCAGATTTGAAAGCCTGTTGAAGATGGAGGATCACGCGGATACTTTACTAACATTAGCTTGCAGTCATTTGGGAACCTGATAGCTGAGGTTAGCCATGAAATGGTACCAAAATAACGAGAACGCAAAACTATTATTACACTGGAAGGAACACTCACGGACAAAGTCGTAATTCTTGGAATAACGCGGCCACCGTAGGAGTTAAAACGCGATCGGAATGGGAGGGGCTAGAAAGTAATATTCAGTTGGTTGACATATACAATTTCACCGCTAGAAGGAAGAAATTCTTACACAATGTAGCTTTAACAATGATGTAGCTGTGTAGCAGAGAGATACGGAAGCATTATTTTATGAAAAAAGGTCTTCAGAAAACTCAATTTCAGCTCACTGTTGTTCAAAAATCCAAATTATAGTAATAATGATGAATATCTGCCTAAACTTTTTAATCCTTAATACTTGTTATACAACAAAATTCTAAAAATGGGCAAAAATGTAAATTGTGTGGAACACTTCTCTTTACGTGAAAAGGTCGGCAATAATTGGATGCCAAAGGTGGATCTAAAGACTGACTCTCTCGCTCTCACGTTGAATTCTTCATTTAATTCGAGAACAGATTTGGATTAAATGTATTTCAGCCCTGTAGATCTGAAAAAGAGTTTTGGATTGCTCCATATTTGACAAGGATAGGCTACAGATATCTATAAAAAAGTAAAGCAGATAACTTTGAGATGAGTAGGAGTGTGTTTGGAAAGAAAAAGCACCATCTCTTTGTCCAATGACTATCCTGCACAGACTCAGGCATCTGGATAAATCACCTAGATATTAACCGATCTGTTGTGGTCTCCTTAATATTTTTGCATTGACGTAGTTATAAAGGCCACGGTGATACCATCATCTAAATTTGTGGGAGTCTCAGTGTATGAGAGTGTTGGGTCCTGGGTATTGCATTAGTCTGTGGTTGTAAGTAGTGCCACTACATTACTGCCTGGGGAAACTGCCCATAGATTGTTTGACAGCCTCCTCCAACGACTTCCTGGTTACCAGTAGCCGCACCACGTCCTCGTTCTTCTTTGTTAGTCTTTTACGAGCCTGGTCGTGGGTCACCATGGTCATATCCCAGCCGTTCACCTGGGAGGAAGAAACGGATTTTGTTTCAGAAAAGCTGAAGCCATTTTCTCTAATTTGAGTTGATTACCAGTAGGTGAGCACAGTGCCTATCTGACTCTAGTGTACACATGGTGCCATCTTGTGGATGTAGATCAAAGCTCTGTTTCACTACACACACCTGCATTAGTTTGTCTCCCATCCTCAAGCCTGCCGCATCTGCTGGTCCTCCGGGTGTTATCCTGGTCACATAGATGCCCTTTGGACAATAAAAAAATACATTCACTATTCCATATCATCGATCGCATAAGAAATACAGACAGATACAGATCTAAAAACACCAAACAAATTTAAGAAAAAATTTGAAATTACAACATTTAACAAATACTGTAGTATAATATAGTCTCTCTGGTTTGATGATCGTAATTCTTGGATTATTATTAATTACATCTACGGAATTCAATTGGTAGCACAAACTGGGGTAAGTCAATTGCCCAAACCACCAGAGTGTATGTCTGGGAAAATACTGAATAGTATAAACATTGTGAAAGTAACACTGTTTTATTTTTATTTTATAATCTTGATTTAAAAAAAACAACTCTATAACCTCAAACTATTACAAACAAGCAAATTATGATGATGACAAAGATGGCATTCATTTTAATGAGGGCAAATTTTAATGAGGGCAATGTCTTGAGTCAATAAAAGAGTATAATGCTGATTCTATTTTTAAAAGTGCCTTCTAATACCCAGCACATAAACCACAAGAACTTGGACTGCAATTTTGCATTATTTATATATTATTTTTGATTAATCTGCCAATTATTTCCTTGGTTACTCGCTTGTTGTCGTTTAGTGAGAAATGTCACAAATTGCTTGTTTCAAAGTCAAAAGATGCTAAAATAACAATAAAATAAAACACAAAAAACGGCAAATACTCACATTTGAGAAGCTGGAACCAACATATTATTGGCATGTGAGCTTGATGATGACTTACACGATTAATTGTAATTAAATGGGTAATTTTCAGCACTTTGCAAAACCAATACTTAAACAAAATGAGACAGAAGCCTATTGTTCTTTGTGTTCAGCGGTATTGTGTGATAAGAGCACAGCTCTGTGGGAGTTTTCCAATAATGCTCATAAACATGTCAAGAATATCTAAAGTAAAGCCTGAAAGCTCAAAAGGTAGAGGCCAATATCTAAACTTATTATTCCCCGTAACAAGATATCTTTGCCTGCCATCAGTTGGCCCATTTCCATCTCTCCAGCTCACACTGTATACAGTCAGCAGGTCAGACACGACTCTGTGTAAACCTGCAGTATTCCTCTCTATGACGACATCAGTAAGGTGAGTCTGGTTTGTTCCCACCTGAGGCTGCAGGTAATGTGTTCAGGCTTGTCCCTCATTTATAGCTCACCAGAGTACTGCTCTAGTACCACTGTGCTTCAACAGGTCAGAGATGTGATCAGGAACAGAAGAAAAAAACAAGTATTTCACTATTCCCATTTATCATCTTTGTTACGGCTTTTATGGATTTCTCTGTGTATATCTTTGTGTATTTTGAATTGTCCTTGTGTATTTTTGAATGCCCAACTATGGATAACAAATGAGACTATGGATCCTGTGATTCATTGAGAATCACAGGATTTGGTTTGGGTAAAATACTTAAAATGTATTAATGGGTTGAACATCAGTTTGACCTTTTACCGTTTGATTTTGAATAATTGAGCACAAAAATGTAGGATTAAATAATGTCTTCATAAATAAAGACATGTTGACACACACACACACACACACACACACACACACACACACACACACACACACACACACACACACACACACACACACACACACACACACACACACACACACACACACACACACACACACACACACACACACACACACACACACACACACACACACACACACACACACACACACACACACACACACACACACTTTGTCAGTCTTGTCATCAGAGAAGGGGTTCTGTCCAGGGTCCTGGTCTATCCCTCCTCCGATGCTGAATCCCAGGATGAGATTTTCTCCCTGCCGCAACTTCTGGATCTGAATTCGTTGCTGTTCAACAGAAGAAAAAAACTAAATCAGATCCATCTGCATAGAGCATTACTTGGCCAATTTATAAACCCTGACACACAAAATGCATTCAGTAGTTTATAACTACTGTTTTTTAATGACATGATTGCCATGATTTCCCTGATCAGGAAAACAGAAGACATTGGATACTGGCTTACAGACTTAAAACCAATCACTTCCAAACTGTAGTTATTTATTGGTCTCAAAATAAATAAAAGCCCAAAAATTACACACGTTTCTCAAGGAAATGTGTCACTTTGGGTGTTCTTATGTGGTAACTGTCATTAACCTTAACTGCAACATGAACTTCACTGTTTGTGGTAATTTAACATGTGCATGCACACTAATTTACATAACAGATGATGTCAGTAAATAATAATGAAGTGCAACAGTTTTGAAAATAATGTGCAAATGCAAAAGAAAAGGAGGGAAACCAAGTTGCAATGCATGACAAATGGTGGGTTTGAGAGGCTGTTCCCTAGTTATGGAAGTCCACACTGGAACAGACTTTGTTAGAGCAGCCCTGCCCTTGACACTGACAAGCAGCTGCAGGGTCACTAACCAGATGGATGGATGACTCTGACAGTAGCACTCCTTGCAACACTCCTCAACACAAAGACTGCCTGTGTGTGTTGGGATGAATAACCAGACATTCACTGAGTGGGGTGGCTGATAAAATGAAGTCTGAGGATGTCTGGAACGTTGTTAATACTATGTCAGTCAGTCAGGACTTGCTGGCACTACAATACATTTTTCTCTTCCAGTAAAAATAGGTTTATAAGCCTGACTGATAGATCTTCTAGCACCAAAAAAAATTATGCTAATCAAGGTTTAATTAAATCATGTTAGTATTAATAGGTATTTATATTAAATCCAATAAATTGGGCATGTCAATATATTGGCTGATATTAGTCTATTGCAGATATATCACTATGTACATGTCAGCCAACAAGAAAATGGCCAAAATATGTTTGAGGTCATTTAGAAAGAGTGTCTTAATTTCATAGTTTTTCAACCAGGGAGCTGTGACAAGTTTCTAATGTTAAAGGGATGGTTCGGAGTAATTTCACCCTGGGGTCCTTTGCAGCATGACCTCAAGCCAAACAACCCCCCCAGAAGCTTTTTTCCCTTGGTCGAACATTGGGCGAGCATGACATCTATTGCCGGTAACGGTAGCAGCAGAGAGTAGAAGCCATCAGGCCAGTGTTATTTAAATAAACTCCTGGTGTACTTACAAACGTTCCAATGCCTCGTTTTATGAGTACAGAACCTATTTGTACTACTGTAGAAGTTTGGTACCATTCCGGGCATTATTAGTGGGGTCATTTACGAGATACACCTTTGGTTCCATTAGCGCCTGCACTAAGCCATTTGGCTGATAATGCTAACTCGCCCAATGTTAGACCAATGGAAAAAAGCTACTGGGGGGGGGTGTCTGGCTCGAGGTAATTGTGCAAAGGACCCTAGGGTGAAATTACTCCGAACCATCCCTTTAAGTGTCCCACTCAGTAAATACCGTGGTCACAACTCTTTGATAACTAAATGAAAGGGATATTTATCAAAAAAAATCACATTGGCTAATATAACTCTTGAAGATCAATTTCAGTATCAGCTTCAATAATACAGCATTAGTCAGGCTATAATAAATCATTTCTTTGATAGTTAAGCCTTGTCTGGCTGGGAGTATTCCTGATTGTATAAATTGTCTAAGCACTTTTAAACTATAACGTTAGACATCCATGATATACAAACTTAATGGTCCTTTTACTGATAGTGGATGCCACACCATGAGGAAGTTAACCTGCATGCTTTCTTAACACTTACCTGCTCCCCACCCCTCACATTAAATCTTCGCAACTCTGACCTGGCAAACTCCCTGCTACCCCGGTTATATCTACCACCTCTTTGGCCTAATCGTAAATATCTGTTTGCAATGGTGACAAGTCCGACTTCATTTGAAGTCACTGCAAAAAAACCACAACACTTTATATTCCGTAACT
Source organism: Perca flavescens (assembly GCF_004354835.1). Taxonomy (NCBI): domain Eukaryota; kingdom Metazoa; phylum Chordata; class Actinopteri; order Perciformes; family Percidae; genus Perca; species Perca flavescens. The sequence goes on along the minus strand of NC_041339.1, from coordinate 17,224,470 downwards.
TTGCATTAAAGTCAAGTAGGGCTGCTCCATCTTAGTCGATTAGTCGACTAATCGGTCGTTTTGGTCATAGTCAACTTAGATTTCTTTAGTCGATTAGTCATGTTTTATGCTTTTTTCATGCTGAATGACTTATTTCCAAGAAACGTATGAGCACATCTCTGTTAAACACAAGAATTAAAGTGGTGCTTTTGCATGACTCTTTGCGGAGAAACTCAGATTTACAGATCTGTCGATCAAATCAACTAATCAATTAGTCGATACGATTGAATGAGTGTTAGTCGACTTAGAATTTCTTCAATCGAACACAGCCCTAAAGTCAAGCAGGAAGAATGAATCACACCGATGGTGACGCCCTGTAAAAGAGTGATTTGTCAAGACAAACCCGACGCGGTTTGATAAGTTGTATGTGGTTTGCTAGCATTAATATTTTATAGCGTGTCTTCAGGTAGCTTTTTATACTGCAACACTTTTCTTTGTAAAGTGAGAAAGCTGACAGAATAAAGTCTCTAGGTCTCCCTGCCAGCTCGCTCTCTTTCAATGCATTTACCGTAATGGTCAGAACATGGGTGCCCCTCAACTTTAGGGGCGGCTGGTTTGACCATGGAGATGCAAGTGACGACTAGCTTTGTTGTGTAGCACTTCGATAAACAAAGTAATTAATGTTAATGTAGCCAGCTAACATTAGTGAGCGCATTATGACTAACATTAACGTTAGTATATTCAGAGTTTTGTACTGATACGGTTTCACGTTAACGTCGGACCAGAAGCCGAACAATAGAGACCCGTTGAATGAGCACAGCCCTACTCCCAAACTTACCACAACAGCAGTCAACGGCTGTCCCGGGACGAAAGACATTGTGTCGCTACGATGTGTAGAGTAAAAAATGTGGACACTTGCAACAACTATTGTTAAAGTCTCAGAAAAAAGGTGTCGACAGTTGGGCAACAACTTCCCAAATCACTAGCCAGCTACATGAGTAACAGCAGGCTGATCCTGGCTAGAAACCGAAGTGCTTCCCAGGTGACGTCACCTCACCGCCCCAGCCTATCAGCTCTGCGCGTTTTGCAGCACGGGGTAGCCAGGCGGGCGGTGTTTAACAGTTGACCGTCGCCCCCACTGACTCTGAAAAGACATGCGTTACAAATCAACTCTCCAAGGGATTGTATGTCCCCATCTACCCCCCTTGTGTCCCGAGTCAAGGTTGTGTGTTTTCCTTAAAAGGAACTTTTATGTACTTATGGGGGTCTTGTGCAGTAGGCCTAATATGACCATTGAGAGGGTAAGTGACTAATTTTACACTAATAACTAGCTTTGATCAATTATACATAGCCTACTTTTTGGAGAAAAAAAGTAATTCCCCCAAACACTGTGTATATGTTATCAGCTTTCAATAAACATTGTTAATTATTGGACACTTATGGAGCAAAGAACAGTTTGTTTGGTTGGCTTTACTTTTAAGTCTTTATTTTCTAAACTAAAAATCTTGTATGGAAACCAATCACCACCAGGAAAAAGAAAAACAATCAAATTAGTTAAATAACTAAAAATCATTAAAATAAACATTCCTAATTATGACATAGTTATATAATATTAAGCAAGTAGCTCATTTTTTTCTTTATTATCTCAAACATGGTGAAATATGCATGCAAAGTGTTATTTTTATATTTTTTAAATGGTTATCTATTTGTTTTTCCTGGCAGCAATGTGACTCTATAATTAGCTTTGTACGTCCATTGAACTAAAATGTCAGAGGCAATTCTTCTTGAGTAGGAGGATACTCACAGTGGTGGAAAGTAACTAAGGACATTTACTGTATTTAAATGCAATTTAAAGGGGTCTCCTACTGTACATGAGTCCTTAGGCTACTTTATATTTACACTAGAAGCAAATATTGAAGTTTTAGCTCCACTTCCATTGTTAACATCTACAGTAACTTTGCATAAAACAAAACATATGTTCAGATTATGACATTTGCTACACTGGCTTTATTAAACATTTAAAAGCATACTTGAAATTGCATTCTTTTATATTGTGGTTAACAATCTGAATGCCACCAAATACTCTATGAGCATCTGATGTGGTTTACTGCCACTAGATGGTAGTCTATAATGAGACATTTGTTTTCTATTAGTTTAGAATGGAGGGCTCTGAACTGATTTGACTATCATACACCATATAATCCGAACCATTGACAACCTTTTCAAAAATTTCAAAAATAACTAAAGAATAACTAAAGAATTGATCAGATTATGCCAAATAACAAGCAAGTCATAACATCCTTTAAATATCTTTTGGCACTTTATGAAAACATTTAAAGTAAAATAAGACAGAAGTCTGAAAGGGACTGCTATGTCACACAGGTCCGTGGTCAAATTAAAACCCAGGACAATACACCACCACAGAAGGCACACTACCACTGAGTGACATCACAGAAGCCATAACATGCAAATGTCAGAGTGAGAAGTGAAGCAAAGGAGGAAGAAGAAGGGGGGACATGAGGAACTGCATAGATGTAGAGCAGAAACAGAAATGATGTACATTTCCAGTATGGGTAAATAAAATGGTGTTCCTGGTTTGTCATAGTCAAAATTACATACGTCTCTTGTTTTACACTGCAGACAGATGTTCCATGAAACAAAGGACTGCAGAAGAGCTGCAACAGCGTTCGAAACCAATACATATTAAACAAAATTTCAAAGGTGATTTATTATCTAAGTCATGTAACAATATTTGATGCTTTGTATACAATTATTAATTTAGTTACAGACATAAATGTGAAATATTCTTGAGATCACACAGATGCTTCATAATAATAATAACAAGGGTCTGACAAAGCCATCTGCAGTAAAAATGAAATGTGTTTAGCCCTTCCATGTCCAGACACCATGTAAAGGTCAATTTTGTCTCACCTGTATGTTTCTAATTGTCAAACGAGTTTGACCAGTGTCTGCATCCATCTTCCTTATCATGTTGCTGATAACAGACCCGCATCTGATGCTACAGTATCAGTCTACTGTATTCAAAGCAGCTGACATAAACCATGCCATTTCTCATTTACATACACTGCATCAAACTTCCTCCTGCTACCTATTCATAATTTTCATTCATGGGCCAGGGAAGAGGCTTGTAATTAGCTTCAACGAGATGCATACACTGTATAGAGTACATTTGTTGCATTACTTCTCTTTATGTAACAATGTTTATCTGTATTGTCAGTGGTTAGAAGGTTGAAACGATGCACTATCAAACTTTTGTAACTTTGTCAATAATCAATGTGCGGACTACCGCTCATTTATTCTCCACTTAGGGTTTGATCCATCTTTACATTCTTTTTTCTAAGGGAGCAGTTGTGTTTCAGTAGCCTGGAGCAAAAGATGGAGGAGGAAGGTACTCGTCAGGTACCCATCCATCAGTCAGTGTCAGCTCAGTGCAAGTGTGGGGAAATGGTGGAGCTTTGAAGGTCTGCTGCCCTGTGATCTCGTGGTACTCATTCTCCGCCACATTTATCTCTGCGTACATATTCTCGTGTGATATGCTTCTCTTCTTTTGGAATTTCTTCTTGAGGTTGGAAATGACTGATGGCTTTGCTTCCTGGTTCTTTACAGACTGGATGTTGGTGCTGCTGGGGTGTCCAGTAGCTGTAGGTGTTGGGGGGCTCTCAGGTGCAGATACTGTTCTGATACAAGCCTGGTTCTGCTTCAGTGGAGGGACAGAGCTCCGATCAGGAACCTCCGGAGGCTGGTTGGATGGAGGGTTGTCGCCGGTGTATCTCTTTCTGGTCACAGGCTGGAGATTATAAACATGAAATTTACAGCATTGAAATTTGTTAGAAAATAAAACCCTTACATTTTAATGTTAAAGCCGCATAAAACTTGATTTCAAATCTTAAGTATATCTCTGAAATTAAGTACTCATGACTAAATAAGCAACACTCAAAAATCTTGAGTTATTTTCAAAGAGTTAAACAGTCAAAAACTAAAACTAATCTGTGTGTTTTAATCAGATTTAATTGACAGTGGCCCAGCAATTTAAGGAAACAGCCCCCACAACTGCCATCAGATTTTGATTTAAAGATTGCTAAATTCTGAATAGTGCACAAAGATTATACAAAACTTCCCCGCCCCTGCTGAGCCCACTTTAAATAAGTGGAAATAAATAAGTGGAAAAAAAAACAACCAATAAGACCACCATTACCATGGCTGGAAGAGGGGAAGTGACACGTGGAAATTCTTCTTCCAAACTTGGGTAAAGTTTGTTTGAAGACGGGACTGGAGAGTTCCTCAGGTTATTTGGTCGATAAGGAAGGGCAGGTGGGATATCCTCTTGTGATGTTTGGTGGCTCATGCTGGGATGCAGTGAGTTGTTTGGTAGCACACTTGTCTTAGGGTTTAGATGTCTTTGGGTAAACAGCAGATCTGCATAGTCAGTCTTGTCTTTCGAGGTCTTCAGTGAGATCAGACAGAGAGAGAGAGAAAAACAGAACAAGTTGTAATTGTTTTTGCATGGTGCACAGGTGGCAAGCAAATAAGCAAATATTAGTTTTAACTCTGAATGCATACACTGTAAATTCCCAAATGCAAATATGTAGTCTTGATGCTCTACAGAAATGTACACAGTTAAATTAAGTTAATTTCATATCATGCACTTAGTGAGCACAGTGAATACAATAACCTACAAACCACACACATGTATAATGTATGGAACAACTGTTCAGTTAGGGAACCTGTAGTCTCACATTGTCAGACCTTCCTCCACAGCGCTGCGGAGAAGGGTCTGGCTAGTCCACACAGCAATCCGGGATGGGGGAAAAACTGTGCTCTAGTTTATTGGCATTTCTTTAAACCAATCACAATCATCTTGTATTCATGCAAAATAATAAAACATTTCCTCACCTGTCCACAAGCGACAGTCAGCACCTCAGTGAAAGGCACAATGGGAGTCCTACGGTGAAAGTCCACCAGGTCCTGCAGAAGCCGGTGGCGCCTGTTCTCCCCTACTATGACGTAATGGCCGTCCTCCAATGCATCGATCATGAAATGTCGGCAGCGGTCCTCAGCGCTGAGGATTAAAGAGAGGGCTTTGAACCATCGGACCAAGACTGTGAGTGTAAACTGTAAAATACAGCTCTTGTAATCCTTCAAACACTCACCGGTATGAGAGAGTGTAGCCAATCCTGCTCTCACTGACTCTAATGAGGAAGTAGCCAGGAGGCTTGGTCATCAGCAGTTCCTCTGCCATCCTGCACAAATAATTAACACCCAAATTACCACAGACAAATATAACTCTCACACAAGCACTTTAATAATTATTCATAATTAATAATGATCTAACAATTTAATTGGGTGGCACTGCATGTGAACTGGAGCATGAGTCACAAGGAAATGTGTCATCTCAAGATGTGTAGTAAACAGCTTAGCTTTTAACACATAACAAAATGTTCATCTCATGCATGGTCTGATAAATACAGGACATTATAGTCTTGTCAGGCAAGTAAACTGATGGAGTACACTATGCCTAACAGTAATCCACACATATCCATTATACAAAGTTGTAAATGTGTACACTGGGTGTGGAGGAAGAATAAATAGGCTGCTTAATTATAAGGGGTAAAGTCTACCATTTAAGAGGCTACTAAAACCAGAGGGGATCTATCTTTTCAGGCAGTGGAATGCACTGCCGCTCTCTTTACACTGTTCAAACTCTGTTGATTCTTTTAAAAAGCAGAATCAACAAGACATGGCTATTCAAACAGGCTTTTAGTTAGACAGTGGCTTTTATGGCTGGCTGATTTTGTGTACCTATGTTTTCCTTGTATTCTTATGTCTTCTCTTTCTAGTATTCCAATTTATTGTAAAGCACTTTGGGATTTTTATCTGTGAAAAGTGTTATATAAATAAATTTTACTTACTTACTTAACAGACAAATCTGTGACTAATGTGCATTATAAATAAATGTGTATAACCAATGTGTTGTCCTCGTATTTAATGGCCAGGGTGTGCCTGTGCCACCCAAAGAGGCTGCTGGCACTACCAAAAATCAAATGCAGAAGGAATTTTTAATTATAGCCTTACTAAAATGTTTTGTTTGAAACTTAGGCTATTATGGTCTTATTATAATAATTGTTAATTTTATGGAACTCAAAAAAAATCCAGAGTGCCTGGACGCACCCCCTAATTTAGCCATTCTCATTTTACAGCACAAACGGCCATTTGCTTAGCTCTGGGGCTTACGGTAATCTAATGCAAAAATATTTAGACACCAAAAAGCATTAAATCATTGGCCAGCGTACAGTGCATCTACCGGTAGGCCTATATGTGGGGTTGTAATGTTAGAGATAATTAGATGTGGCACACTTGTTTTTTCTGATGCACACCCACACTTTGTTGTACCAACACTTAAAGGAGCACATGCTTTATTGGGTTGAACAAGTGGTGCCAAGAACTTCCTGACATTTTTTTATTAATTCCTGAAAATCCAACATTTCGGAGATTCAACATCTTTTTTTTCCCTGTTTAGACTTTGTTTAGATATTTTTGTATTTTTACTCATTACTCTTATATTGGGGCTGTATTTAATGTCTTAATGTTGTTGTAGTGAAGCACTTTGTAATGTCTGCTCTAGAAAGGAGTTACATAAATACAGTTTTACTTTTACTAACCTGACATTGATATTACACATACAGCATAATAAAAAAAAACACGTTGGATCCTAAAGACATATATGACTATAGGCTACTAGAACAGTTTTAAACTTGAGCAAGTCACTCAAAACAATCACTGCATGCTGGAACACCGTATCGATATCTTCATTGTGTATGATTTTCAAAACATGACTTCTCACATTCCTCACTGTCTGCTATCCACTGCTACAGATGACGGACAGGGATAGATTTTAGACTTTGAGAACTTACTTCCTGGAAATGATCCCATGAAACCATTCAGGGACGATCCCGTTCCTGATCACAAGCCGGAGCTGGGACTCTGTGAACCAGATGAAAGCATCACGCTGTCCTTGTGACGACTGACTCCACTCCATCATCCTGAGAAACGGCTCATTTAATCCTCTGTTGGAAAATTGAAAATGAAAAAACAAAGACCTGTAAATAACTTACAGCTCACTGAGTCTATACATAAGTTTCTTGTACAATGTACATAGAGTACATACAACACACATCACATAGAGATATATGGGATAACGAGCAGATCATGCATTCAAATGCCAATTATTTGATCACCTTTTTCCTTTTACCATGTATATTGTTCCTTTTTCAACTATAAATAAGGTCACTGAACACAATCTATGGTGTGTACTGTAAACATTGCTCCATTTAACTTTTACATTAAGAGAAACCCCATAATACATTCTTTTGTGTTTTTAACATGTTTTAAAGACGATTTACAATACAAAATGTAAATTAGACAGAACTGTACTGTACACTGTGTATTTGGTTTAATTATTGAACAAGCCATACCTACTTTGATTTGGTTTATTCAATAGGCTACATCTTACATTTGTAGTTTGAACATTAAAAAAGATTTAAAAATGGCACTGCTTTAGTAAATAAAATTCAGAGATGTCTAAATTCAACAAGGCTCACAGCAAAGGTTACTCACCTTGTCTGGCAGCTCCGTACTAAAAATGACGCAGCAGATCTCACTCACCTGACTACACCTGTCTGTTTCGGGGCGGAGGCAAAACTCACACCACATATGGTGCGTTCTTTTATGAGTAGCTGTTGAACAGTCCCATGTGGATAGGACACTACATAATGTAGCCAAAGAGTAAACGCTTATCTGGAAGTGTGACAGTCTATCGGATTCTATTAGGAATTTAGCCACGGATATCATAAAGCCACGTGTGTGAAATTAAATGAAATTAAATGAAGTTAAACGTTGAACGTTTCGATCTATCAGAGAGTAACCAGCTCAGATGAAATGAGAGGCTTCAGTCCTGCCCTCTTCAACCGTTGCAAAACGTTATTATAATATTCTAATGCGGAAAGTAGCTAATGATAAGAAATGATTGAGGTTATCTCAACCTCTGTGCTGCAAATACACTTTTTATTTCATTGTTGTCGAAAGACAGTAGTGCACACAGCACTAGACAGCTGTACAATTTAAGGCAATCGAACGTGTTCAATCAGGGACATTTCAGTGAGGCGTCTTTTTACATAAGCAATATTTGTGGGTTTTTAAAGAAAACAAGAAAGTTGCTGCTCAGCTGATGATTTAATAATAATATGCTAATGATGGACAAAAGTGTGCATGTGCAAGTGATTCTCCGGCTTCCATCTACTGTTCTAGAAGTAGAGGAAGCATGAACTATGTATTGTATAATATATTTACAATACAGTACACGGTACTCTTTGGTGTTGTTGTTGACATATGAACCGATTCAATGAAATGAATGCTGAAGCAGCTTCAGGGACAGTTAAACAACCAATCTGGGAAGTTTTCCTTCCTTTTCCTTCCTTCCTTCCTTCCTTGTTGATTGTTATGAAAACAACAAACTTAATAAAGGTCAAAGTCTTACTGCCTGTACTTGATCCTGCTGCCTGGCAGTGTACAAAGCGGAAGTGATGTACTTGCCCAAGGGTTCCTTATTCTCCATTTACAAACTCCACGACCTTCTGCATCACGTGGGAACTATTTTCAAACTGTATGAGTCCTGTTACAAACTTTTTTTATATTCCATTTGCTCGAGCAAACAATTCAAGCATACCATGTAGCCTTTTGATTTATTTGTTCATCATATTAGGAACCGAAAAAACAACAGCATGTGAAAAATACATGCTGTACGTACTCTTAGACCAGTAAGCTGCAGGTAAATGCAGGCCCAGGAAGTTGGAGGAAATGGGCATATTGGCAGTATGCTGTAGCTGGCTGGCTGGTTGGGTCTGGTGATTGAACAGTTCAAGTAAGCAGCTCGGACTGTGAACACACCTTTACTCCAGCTTTAAGGTTGAAAAGGGAGTGTGTGAGGAAAATATATTTAGTTAGAAGACATGACATGGCCGCTAAGCAGCCACCATCAACATGACCACTGCTCCCGAATCCCCTACTTCTTCCATGTATTTATAAGTTTATGGAATATATTAAATTGTGTTATTGATAATGGTTCTAAGTTAATTATCACATAACTTTATTAATAATGATATGATTATTAATAATATGGATGATGTAGTAAATGGCTTCAATAATTATTTTGTAAATGTTGGACCAAAACTGGCAGAAAAAAATCCTGATTCTTCTGACGAGAAGAGTGTTGAGTTCATTGATAATAACCCTTACTCAATGTTTCTTTCAGCAGTGGAAGAGAGGGAAATCATAGAGATTGTTCATAAATGTAAAAACAAAACTTCAACTGACTCTAACGATATTGACATGAAAATAGTTAAAAACGTAATTGAGGGAATTGCGAAAAAAATGAAAATTGCAAAGGTCATACCGCTGTATAAAACTGGAGATAAACACCACTTCACAAATTACAGGCCTGTTTCCTTGCTTCCTCAATTTTCTAAAAATATTAGAAAAACCCTTTGTTGGTAGGCTAAACAAATTCATCAATAAACACAACATACTAAATGAGAGTCAATACGGATTCAGACCAAACTGATCTACATCTTTAGCAGTTATTGAGCTAATTGAAGAAATCACAAATGCCTTAGACAAAAAAAATATGCAGCTGGGATATTTATTGATCTCAAGAAAGCATTTCACACAACAAATCATGACAGATTAATCAATAAACTTGAACGGTATGGTATCAGGAGGGTTGTTTTGAACTGGCTGAGAAGCTATCTACATAACAGGCAGTAGTTTGTGAAGTTGGGTGAATACATGTCGTCTTGTTTGGACATTACTTGTGGTGTCCCCCAGGGGTCAGTGTTGGGGCCAAATCTTTTTATTCTATACATAAATGACTTATGTAAAACATCAGAATTTCAAAAATGTGTCTTATTTGCAGATGACACAAATAATATTTGTACTGGTGAGGTGACTATTGAAAGAGTGTATGTAAATACATTTCTCAGTGTGATTATATTATTATATATTCAGAAGTTCTTTTTTGATAGAGAAGGGGGTTATAATTTAAGGGATAAGTTTAAATGAAAGGTTCGAGCTGTTCGCACAACTACAAAAAGTCAGTGCATTACAATCAGTGGTGTGAAATTGTGGAATGGTCTATGCAAAGAACTAAAGCAATGTCCAAACAGAATCCAGTTCAAAAAACGTGTGTATGTGTATATGTATCTATATATGTGTGTATGTATGTATAGTAGATATATAGGCTATATATATCATAAGATAATTGTGAATAAGATATAAATGTGTTAAATGAAATAATTTACTGAGTTATGGAAAACGGGTAGGATTAAATAAGTGTATACTTCTTCCTACTCCTTTTCAGTTTTTTTTTATTTAAATAAATTTATTATTTGTTTATTTTTGATATGTCTGAAATAAATTTCTTCATTCATTCATTCAAGTATGGAAATGTGGCCACCTATAGTGTACCTGGCAATGCTCCATACTCTTTGCACCACTTTTGAGCCAAATATTGGAAATTAGCATACTAACAGAGCAAAAATAATAAAGGTGTAGTGCTGCACATAGTAGCAGATTCATTCAGAAAAATGCATGCTATGGAGGACCAAACATGAAACCTTAGGAAATATAATTTTGTATAAAATGTTCTTATGAAACAAAATATAAATCAAGTAAACAAACAACAAAAAATGTTAATAAAAAAGTAATTATTAACAATAACCTTTTCATGAATACTTTTTTTTCCATAATGGGACAGCTTGATTTCACTGACCAAACCCTCGGGAGTCAACAGAATCATGACCAATCTGTTACAGCACACCTAACTAATTCTCAGTGTTGTTTCGGTTATAAAGTGTCTCCACTTGATCACAAGTCAAATTCAAATATCAAACCTAAACAAAAAAGGCAACGTAACCTTGTTCACATTGCTTTACATATTTAATTGTCTACATGAATTTCCAAAAATAAAACGGTGCAAAATGTGATCAGTTGCCACATTTTTTTTTTAAAGAATCTCATTTTTAATAAATCATCAAAACACATATCTACAAAATGTGTAGATCAATAAGATTCATGAACCTTCAGTACAATCACTGTAGATCTTATTTACAATTGCTGACTTGTTTAATTGACTCCCAATGAAATCCATCAAGAATCAGCGATGAAATCCAAATTTAATTAGGGAATGCTGAAGATATGCTAACATAGATCTGACAAATGTATAGTTGGCGAGAATTACAGATGACCCCAATCAAAAGAAGAACCAAGCTCATTTTACAGAATGAATTTAAGACAAATTCAAGCCATGAATTAACCTAATCTTTGAGAGCCAATTACACCGAAAGTGTGCCTAAAGTCCAACCATGTTAAAGACAATGATTTAAATCCACAGGTTAAACCCTACACAGTTACATATTCAATGACTCCTCGGCACCGCTAGAAATGATTTGCTCTCACTGTAAAACGTAATTTTCAATTAATTTCCTATTCTTAGGGCTGAACAGCTCAACTGTGCATTTGGAGTGACAGCAGAAAATAAAACGACAAGGATCCTTTGCACATTTCTGATCTCAAGTAAAGCTCGTCAAATCACATGTGCAAAGCTTTTTGAGGTTTAAATGCATAGTTCAGATGGCCATGATACTGGGCCAAAACAAGACAAGGGATGTCTGGAGAGGGGAGGGAACAAGAGAGAGACGAGGTGGGTGAGGGGTGCGTGCATCTGGGGTTCCCAAAAGCATCATTGGAGATGCAATAAATGCATAAAAAGCTGGAAAAAGGGAAATATCAATTATTAGGAATGTTGCAATGGGGAAAACATTTCTAAATCAAAGGCCTTCTGTATATTTTCACTATACCAACTTAAAAGACGAGGTTTCAGTGCTCAGATGTTTTTCGGAAGCCCAGAGAGGGTACATGGAAAACTTGTGCATGAATATTCTTTGCTTTCAGTTTAGACTTGCAACGAGCACAGTCAACAAATGTTAAGAACGTTTTTTTGTTTGTTTTACAGAAAGAACAAAGGAAAAGTGCATAATAATCAATAAGAACATAAAAGGGCACTTGGTCATTTTGGTGCTATGTTTTGTTTCACTCCATAAATACTGCTACAGCATGGCCCCTATCCCAAGGCCCAGAAAACAGTTGTGTACATGTTCCCCGATTGGAGAGGAAGAAGTATGAATGCATAAAACAATGATTTCATCATTGCTGTGATTCCTTCTGTGCCACTGCTGTGTAACGGTGTGCATCCAGGTGTTAGGTATTGCTAGTCCACCAGTTGAAGTGCATCAAATATACCTCTACCTCACACCAATCACATCTTATCTCATCCATAGAATTTGCAATACCTGAAATGACGAGGCAAGCAAATACAAAAGGAATCGGTGTGCCGTTCAAACAAGCATACTTAACCCAGTCTTACTGCAACCATGTAAAATACTTAAGATGGGCTAAATCTGGGCCCCACATACACATTACATTGCACATTAAAGAGGAATGTTTAAGCCTAAGAAATCAACAGAAAGACACGAGTAGAAAAGGTGGACAGAGGACATGTAAAGCCCAAAGTTGATATGAGTAAAATGCGCTGGCACTACCGTTTCATATGGTGAATCATAATCAGCGATATACATTTACATGTTGCGTTTACCTTATGTGGATATATAAAAGGTTACCCAGTCAGTACACAAATGTGGTATAATAGCTTGGATTGTACTCTCATCACCTTGGATACATACATCGTATTATTTGACAGATGGAGTATATTCAAAATTAGGAAGCACATTGAACTAGTAAGCCTTTTCTGGAAGTATAATTTGGCCTACTTTTAGTGATGAGGATCGAATATGTAAGACACCAAGTGACACTGACAAGAGGCGAAAAAAAATATCTTGGAATCAGACATTATTGTGAGAAGTAAAGGTTTGATCATTTCTAGTATCTCACAAGGAGGCCATCTTTAAAAGTCAATAAAATCTAAGGAATCAAGTTGGCGCTGTGAATCTAATGAGCAACCGTAACAAAAGAAACCAGACTTAGCATCTAACAGAGGCCACAGCAGTTAGATTCACAGCTGTCGAGGGAACCGAGAGAGCGAAAAACTTCTGCTTTTCCTTATAGAGAGAAAGAAAAGGAGGAAGACAGGTGAAGAAAAATAAAAGAAGAGATGCGAGTGTGCTCTGTCCAGTTCTGTCCAGTGGGGGACACAGTTAAGGCGATGGTGGATGCCGACACTCCCGTCTCCTCACAGGAGCGTGCAGCGGAAGAAACTGCTCTTCTTGGGTTGTTCTGTAATCTTTACTCCTTGACTGCTGCCCTGCGGGTTGTTGCCCTCCTAAAATTACACACAGATGAGAAAGCACCTTCAAATATGAGAACAGCAACAACACCAGTACATGGCAAAACACAGATACCACACACGGTGACAGCTTTATAACAATTACGTTTCCACTCTTCTTCATTCTTACCAGCTTCTTGTCCATTTTTGCTTTGATGTCTCTGGCGAGGGTTAAAAAGGCCTGCAGACAAAAACAGGTTAAACAAATGAAATCATTTTTATTTTATTAAACCACAGTAGTGGCAGTTCTCTGGGTGGCACCAATGGTTGTGGACAAGGAAGATTGTGGGTTTAAATTAATTCAACAAAATCAGAAGAAGTTTGATTGATTCTTAGACATCAATTATTGTATATAAGGTATGCACACAATCCGTTGGTTTGCACTGAAAAAGTGGTTACAATGTAATTATGCCTGTAATGTAATGGTTTAATATGATTATTGTCTTATGTGTTATATGTGGACTGGCTGGTTAGCTGGTTATAGTTCAGCTAATGGGGATCCTGTCATAAAGAAATACATTTTTTTCATTCCACTCTGACAGTGTATTAAGGTATCCTACTTTATTCTGGTGATATGGTCTACACACCACTATGCACTCTATACATGACAATTTGTCATTAATAGATAAATATTTTATCTAATCCGTTCTGTGCAGGGAATTACTCAAACACTATGACAAGGCCATAGACAACAATGACCAAAGGCCCAACTCTTGGTAACAGTACTTTCAGCTGTGAATGAATAATCAAAAGGGAAAGTGGGAACTCACATTCTCGACGTTGATGTTCGCCTTTGCACTGGTCTCCATGAACTTGATACCATACTCCAGCGCCAGCTGACAGCAGGCAGAAAAGAGACAGAAATGTGTCAGTACTCTGGCACGATGAGCCAACATAATCAATATGTACCCCATGAGAACGCAGTTTAAGTGTACTTTTTAATCAAGTTCTCAGTGCATTTATTTTGCAACTTTATCATCCCACCTTCTCTCCTCTTTCTTTGGACACCTGTCGCTTGTCATTGACATCACATTTGTTCCCAAGGACCATCCTTTCCACATCTGCTGAGGCATGCTGTAGAAGACAGAATGGCATAGTGAAGCGACAGGAAATGATAAGTAATAGAAGGTAATAGATGTATGCATGTGCTCTTTAGCTCTTTGTAAAAAATCAAATAAAACACATTCAACCATGCACACCGAACAGATGAATATCACCATTTTTTACATATAGAGATGGGCAAACACACACATAGTCACATCCACTAATGTAAAACATTTACCTCTTCTATATTCCGTATCCAGTTCTTGATGTTGTCAAAGGACTTCTCATTGGTAATGTCATAGACTAACATGATGCCCTAGAGAGTTCATAGAGGAAAAGACATAAAACATGATGCAGTCAGTCAATATGAAATCATTCCTTACCAACAGTCATTAGTCCATAGGGACAGACTTAGAAATGAAGTGTCTAAAATGTGATTTTCTGCTGTCCATGTCAACCTTATTAGTAATGCTGGGTCACATGTTTTTGCAGCCTCAAGTAAAAGCATGGCACTTGAATACCAAAGGCAACAAGGATCAATTCGCTTACTAAAGTAAAATAGGCAAAGTTATCCAGTTTAGGGCTGGGCAATATGGAGAAAATCAAATATCACGATATTTTGGACCAAATACCTCAACGATATTGTAGTGTTGACTATTGGTGCTTTCACAAAATATTTACACAATGAGATTTTTGATAAATAATCATCAGTGATGTGGATATAATGTCTAAGTGGGTAAAAGCAAATAATAGAACAGTTACAACAGTCTGGTAAGTTCAGAAAATGACATCACGTTACTGTAATGCAGCCTTTAAAACTAGGAAAAGACAACACTTATGCCATATTACGATATCCAAAATCTAAGACGATATGTAGTCTCATATCACGATATCGATACATTGCCCAGCTCTAATCCAGTTAAACTTGAACCAAAGGAGATTCTAACAAAAATAACATTTCAATGCACAGAGTGACCTCTGATTTCCCAGGTGTGTACAAAATGAACAACAATAAAAACAATGCTGGGTGTGGTTCTGGTGAAGGTTGATGCTTCAGTGCTCACACCAGGGGCCCGTTTCAGGAAGGAGATTTAACAAACTCTGAGTCTAACCCTAATCTCTGAGTTGATTTACCCTGAGAGGGCAAACTGAGTTTTTGGTTCCAGAACAGCTGATTTGAGTTGGTTCAATTTTGTTAAAAAAGCAACACGGCGGCTGCTGCAAAAGAGCGAGAATTTGCGTGGGAGAAAAATGTTGCTTGAGTATATGCGTAAGTTCCAATATAGTGTATTAATTTCATATTTAATCACAAGTATAGCCTAATATTACTGGTGAAATGGTATTGAATCTATAATCTATTTAATTTACGTGCAATCTTGCGGGCGAAAAAGTACTACTAATCCCATTCTGAGGGTGCAGCACCATCTTTAACAGAATTATAATTGAGATCTTTTATTTCAAAGGGTTTACATCATTCACACGGCAATACTGTGGAACTCCTTTTTAATGGCTCTTACTGGTTTGTGTCCAGGGAACACTACAAAAACGTTTAAAACACGTTTCAGAGCGAGTCACACTCTTGACGGCCCTGCATACAATGGCTTTACTAATATGCTCCGCATCACTAATGTTTAAAGAAAACGGAGGTCTGCAAAAAACATAATGTGACACAAATAATCTGCTGGAATGTGAGAGCATGTCCATGATGGGTGACGTTAGCGATAAGAAGATGGATAAGGTTATATAAGCCTCAATATCTGATGGACTGTGAAGAAAAATGATACCGCTCAAATAGGAAGTTATCTGAGGTTAAGTTACCTCTCTTTCTGAAATGGGCTGGAGTTACCCCTCTCTCTCTCAGGTTTGATTAACCTCTCTTTCTCCAACAGAAAACCCAGAGTTTCCCTCACCTCAGAGTTAACAAACTCAGAGTTTTCACTAAACCTGCTTTCTGAAACGGACCTCTGAGATAACCAGAGAACCAGAGATAAGCTATACTAATGTATAAGTTGTTAAGATGACAACGCAACTTACCATGGCTCCTCTGTAGTAGGCTGTTGTGATGGTCCTGAACCTCTCCTGTCCTGCCGTATCCCTACATAGAAAACACATTGTTTTTCAACCTTACGTTGCAGAACCTAGCTAGATTAAGCTAGCACGATTTGCATCTGTGCATTAAGTAAAGATCCTGGATGCAAGGGTAAACCGCTAACCTCTGTGTAAAAGAAAATACATAATCAACTGTGTAACCGTCTTATTTTTGTGTTGTCATACTCAACTAGTTACCATTACATCAAAGAGTCAGCTAGATTTAGTTGAAAATAGCAAAATCAGCAACTTTCAGGACACTAAGTGTCTAGGGGCGGTACTAAGAACAGCACTTGTGAGATGCCTCATGTAACCACAGAGGACATCTGTTGTTGGTCATGATGCTCCGATGCTAACTGCTCTTTAAATCAATTTTTTTCTTTCTACACGTATTAAAGACACACATAGGCCTACAGAGTGTATATACGTTAGCTTTAGAATGCTAGAATACACATTGGACAGCACTAGATTAGACATTTTCCTCCTGCTTCCAGTCTTTGGGCAAGAGTGAAAATACCCCCAAGCTACCGTTGTATCGAAAGCACAGAAATAAAGCAGATGTTGATCTTCTCATCTCAGCTTTGGTAAGACTAAACAAATCCTCCAAAATATTCCTTTGATATACCAGTATTTGCTGACGATATATTGGTACAAACGTTGTTTCATCAGTACTCTAAAAATTAAAAACAAAATTTTAATTTACCGAGAGCTGGTATTTATTCTCAATCAAATACAAGGAAAATCATGAAGTCAATAGCATTGTCAAGAGAGAACACAAAAGTGGTACAAAGTTTCATAGATAGGAAACCTGTGTTGTTTCTTGTTTAATGAGAGCGTGATACAGATTATAATATTGGGGATAATAGAACGAGATATCAATAAAGGTTATAGTTATTTGTCATGAATATCGTACATTTACTAAACTTTTTACCAACTTGACTTTGGTAAAACCACATCAGCATTTTTTCTTCCTTAAATGCCAATTTATGTTGTGCTCCCATAAAGGAAGTCAGTTGTCAGTTTATTAGATACACAAAGCTAAAACTAGCATAGTCTTAAACAACCAGTCTGCAATAAGCCATATAATATTGAAGGACTATATATATATATATATATATATATATATATATATATATATATATATATATATATATATATATAGACTGAATCAATTTAGTTAGATGTACCTAATAAACTGGCAACTTAGTGCAATTATCATCCATCATGAATCTTTCTTCCCCACATAAAGGGTCAAGCATTTTACGTAGTGTGAGTATCTTACCATATCTGTAGCTTGATTTTCTTTCCATCTAATTCTATTGTTCTGATCTTGAAATCAATACCTGAGGAAAAACAAAAGTCACATGATTCAATTTAAGCACATCTGTCGCAGAAATTGAGGGAGTATCCCTTTGACAGTAACATTAGCTAATGTTTGAATTTAGAAGCATAGTGGTTGACGAGTTCATTCATATTTTCTGTAACGTTGGCTGCGAGAGTGCGAAGTACAGAGAGCTGGTTATATGAAAAATGACACTGCCAACTAGCTCACTGACAGCTTTGTAGCTTGTTAGTTCAGCTTACCATAGTTATATATTTGTTGTTAACGTTACAGCTTTGGTGTTACAGTTCATACATACAGGGGCTTTCCCAGTATTTCAACCAGTTAAAATATCATTGTCAGTTCAGGAAAAGCCCCTCTAACAAGCCGGCTGGGCAGCTTCCTGGCTAGCCACTACAAGATGAATGCTAGCCAGAAAAGTTAGCAAAAGAATTAGCATGACGGGATGGGCTGCTCCTGTACCATTTTTCGACAGAGACAATAATTATAATACGAATTTTACCCACCTATAGTGGAGATAAACGTTGAGTTGAAGGCATCTTCTGAAAATCGGAATAGCACACAGGTCTTTCCGACGCCTGAATCGCCGATTAAAAGTAGTTTAAACAAGTAATCGTAAGTCTTCGCCATGTTATTAGCTAGCTCACTAATGCGGATATCCCGCCCGTTGTAGAGACAAAGACGTCACTGCTTGTGAGCAGACTTTTGGTCAAATCAACTGTCACTCTTCTCTGTCGTCGTGGCTCCGGAAGTCCGTCGCTATCCCGTTGAGTTCGTTCGTTTTAATATCTACGGTCACCCGGATTAGAAATCTGTTAATATGTGAATAATAAGTCAATACCCTCACTATAATATATACTATATTATATATTCTAAAGTAGACTTTATCCTTTATCCTTGCACAATTGTACTATTTGCACTACCACCATAACATACTCTCATAGAGCACTTTACCATGCATACTGAATCACAGGGTCAGTCCGCCTTGTCACTGCAAGCTTATCATGCTTACATCCCTTAGTAGGCCTACATTCATATGGATTTTTTATTTTATCATCCTGTTTATGATGTATGTGTATGTTGTGTGTGGGACCTTGCATTTCCCCTTATCTATCTATCTATCTATCTATCTATCTATCTATCTATCTATCTATCTATCTATCTATCTATCTATCTATCTATCTAATTTCTATGTCCGGACCGCATAGTCTATTTGAAGAACAGAAAGGTTGTGTCAATGTAGCTGTGTTTGACTCTTTATTTGTACTGTCTGCAAAAGTAATTATTAAAGTAACATTATGAGTAGCCATTATCTGACTGTCACGCCTCCCCTAAAGAGAAAGACCCCGCCTGCCGCTTGATCTCAGTTTCCATAAACGTTCATCAGAACAAAAACAAAGTACAGCTGGTTCTGTTGGTGCACTTAAAACTAAACTCGCACTTACTACATCGTATTTGCATTGGACGATAAACCTGAGTGATTTGAGCAAAAATGTCTGTAAGTAAAATCTTTTTATTGCTATATCTGTTTTTCTGATTAGAAACGTTAGAACTTGTAGAACAGTTGCGATTGACAGAACGCTGCTTAAACAGTCTGTCATTTGATAAACATAACATTATACGGAATGATAGGCCTACATTGGTAATCAGTTGATAAATGACGTGTAGGCTACAGCGGGAATTTGCATAAATGTGCTTTAAAAATCATTATCTGTATTCAGTATACAATTGTAGCTTCTCAGGCTTGCCTGGACATGTTTGTGTACTTGCTCTAAGTAGCAATTCATTCATCAGACTGTAGGTGGCGTTACGGTATAACCAAAACATAAAACAAACTATCATCGCATCGTCATTCAGGGAATAAAGTTAATAACACAAACTATTAATTTAACTTCTTAAAATAACATATTTAATAATTCTCTGATGTCTGATCTCGGTTGCAGGATAAAGATCTGTTGTACCCTCGTCTTGCCAAGGAGAGGAGTAAACACAAAAAGAAGAGGCTGGTGCAGAGTCCCAATTCCTACTTCATGGATGTAAAATGCACAGGTAAGGACTGCATCACCAGCTAATTTTCCTCACTGATTTTCTAATGTGTTCCATTGTAATTTGTATTCTTCTCTATACTCACCAGGGTGTTACAAGATCACCACCATTTTCAGCCATGCCCAGACAGTGGTACCTTGTGCAGGCTGCTCTTTAATCCTCTGCCAACCAGCAGGGGGGAAATGCAGACTAACTGAAGGTAAAAAAAAAAAAAAGTATACTGTATACATGTTTTTAATGTTGCTTAGGTTATTTCTCCACGGTGTGTGAAAGTGAGTGGATAAATGATGATCACAGTTTATATAAAATAAAAGGTGAAAGGTTTCAATTCTACCCTTGTTACGGTTTTGCCTGTGGTAAGATATTGAAATGTTTGATTTTTTTTGTCTGTTTAGGCTGTGCCTTCAGAAAGAAATATTCCTGAGCAGAAATGTGCAAAATATTCATGACAGGCAGCAGAATGGAAGAATGGACCATGGAAAAATGAGTCTGAGCCTCACGCTATGTGCTTTTAAGTGTGTTAAATCCTTCGTAGAGAAATATGTATCTTGATTATTCTTGATCCATATCTTGATCTCGGTGTTTCATAGTACAGAGCAGGAGAGGAGCTATGGAAGCTCAAGTTAAATCATACACATCCAATATCAATACACATTCCAATATGCTCAGATTGAATTGTATATATAGCCGATTGATATGATGAAGCACTTGATGTACAGTGGTTTTGACTACTTCTATTGATTAACTAAAACATGTTATGAAATCTTCAAAATGCTCAAAGAGTCCAATGAGTCATGATTTCTGTAAAACATTTATTAGGTTGACATAGAGGGAGTTGGTAAATGAAATATTATAAAATGGTCTCGGTCATGTGTGAGACCCTTTCCATGGCCCTGGCATGAGATGAAACCATGATGACCACCACAAACAAAAATAAAACATTTTTTAGAATTTATTGTCTGTGTTATATGTGTTCTTTGGTCTTGAGAGTTCCCCTAGCAAAAAAAATGTGATGTAAATGAAACAAATCCAAAAATAATCAAAGCAATACAATTTCTCAAATACCTAACATTATTCTACTATATACAATAAGTATCCATGGTTGATACAAGTTGACTTGAGCTTCCAGTGGTTTGGGGTTCAGCTCGCTTATGTAATACAATATATTGTAAATCTGGTAAATATTGGCTACATTATGGCATGGCAATGATGAAGAATGTGTCAACGGTCAGGTCAAGCTTAGGGAAAGACAGTACAGCTTAGAAATGCATGTCACTGCTAGATACTGTACATGCACAGCTCTCAGCTTCTGCACAGATCCCCACATTAAAATAGAGTAGAAAAACTTTTGATGCAAAACTTTTGAGAAAAACAACACTGTTGACTATCTTCATATCACCACTGGGTGGCACTTCAGAGCCATACCAATGTAGACTGAGCGAAACCCAACGCCATCTGTAGCATATGTATTAAAATAGACAGAGGCTTAATGTATGTGCACATCAATGAAACTGAGCCAGTTTAAGTGGTTCAGTGACCAAATCTGAGGTTTCCTTCTGTGTGTCAGTTGCCAGTTCTTTCTAAATAAGTGGTCAAAAATCATTTCTGAGGGGGGATTTCTGCAATCACAGGTGGAGATAAAAAAGAAGAATGGGGGCAAAATGACTTCCCATCTTTAAAAAAAAAAAGAAAAGAAACAAAGGTGCCTTCGGAAAAAAAACAACTAGGGAGAAGCATTAAGTTAATCCCCCTTCACACGGGGAATAAAGATTTTACAGCTCGAAATGTGGAATGGAGTCGAACATTTAAGAAATGTTACATGACGATCTCATCCTCTCCAGCTTCCTCTCTGTGTGTTTATAAGCTGTTGAGTTCCTGCAGGGTCTGGTCCAGGACTTGATGCATGCCAAGATTCTCCTCTTTGGCTTGTGATAATTTCTCTGGAGAGAAGAAGAAAAGTGACACGGTGAAGAATCAACCATCAACAAATAATACTGCTCCGGTCATGACAATCTATTCTCCTTTATAGGTTTGTCAAACAACATCCACTGCAAAACAGCACATAGCACTGTTTTACTGGACAGATGTTTTGCATAACTATTTTGGTTAAAATTGTGCCACATGCAAAAACCTCAACCACGCCGCTGTGCCTTTCATGCATAAACTGCTGACTGTCATTCTCTGCCAGAAGACTGTTAGTAGATTACAGTATGGACTTTTTAGTGGACTTGTGTGCTACATTTGTTGTATTAGATGCTACCTTGTGTACTATCAGTCCATACTTGAGCACACGTGACTATATGTAATATCAGAAACCATCAAAATGAGATAGATTAACAAGCAAAAGAGTGTTTTAAAGGGTTATAGGGGATGGTAAACTGCATTAAGTCACACAAAAACCAGAGTAAATCTCACCTTGTCGCAAATAAACTTGCTGATAATTAGAGGTACATGTACATTAACCAACACGTTCACAAGATCAAACTGTTGGTTACCTAATTACAGAAATAACAGAGTGCATGGCAATGTACACACCGTAACGGAGGTTATACATCAAATGTTTTACTGAGATATACAACTTGTATGAATAATCAAGAACAGAGTGACAAAAGCTGTAAAGTAGGAAAGAAAAAATATTTTAATGAATTATTTTCTGCATAGTAAGATGGGAAGAAGGCACATACAGTATGATCCACAGAGAGAAGATGAATTCAAAGCACAGGACAGAAAAAGGGAAGCGAGAGAGAGATAGAGAGAGAGAGAGAGAGAGAGAGAGAGAGAGAAAGAGAGAGAGAGAGAGAGAAAGAGAGAGAGAGAGTCAGAGCATCTACAGAGATGTCATGTCATTGAGGGCATGGTCCAGCTCCTCACTAATGGCCTTGTACTTGAGCTTCTGAGCATACAATTCATCTGGAGGTCAGAGGTCGACAGGAAGTACAGGCAGGTGCCAGGGACAGCAGCGACACAAACAAGCCGAAAGCAGGACAAGAATGAGAGGCAGATGGAGGCAGAAGAAGAAGAGCAGAGGGAGAAAGGAGAAGACAAAAAGAAAAATAGGTCAGGCTTTTTAAAGATGCAGAAATGCATGGAAGAAAGAATGATGCATATCTAATTACGCTTGCGGCTCTTTAGCTGGGTGAGCTTTGAGCATTTAAGCCTGCTTTGAATGTCTCATAAAAGTGCTACAATAACTCTATAAGCTCAGCTGTCTGTAGTCCAACAACTTAATAATGCTGATCTAAAAGCCTCTGAGCACATTCTGTCCTCTTTGTGCCATGGCTGACATGGAGTAGTCCTTCAGAAACAAGGGTCTTCCATTAGCTTAGGGGTTTCAGTACATTTGGAAGGGAGCCCTTTCTTTTACACAGAAAATATGTGCAGTGTTGCTGAAATAGGACACTCCTTGTGGGGTCTATGTCAAAATGAATGCAATTGTGCATGTGTGCATTAAGATGGATTAGAGTTGGCCCCACTGACCTACAGGAAACTAAACTATTTGCTTGTGGTTCATAAACAAACATGTTACCTAATTTACTGAAGCTGAATGCACCCTTAGGTCCAGATGACTGGTTGGTCATTTAAAGACAAGTCATAAATTGCCTTTGTCTGGTTGTGTTAGAAAAATGTGAAACTATGCCATGTGAGTGGAACTGATCTCATACCTTCCAGGTCATCAATGGACTTTTCCAGTTTGGCCACTGTCCTCTCTGCAAACTCTGCACGGGTTTCAGCCTGACGGAAACACACACACAGTATGTTACAAGGTAAAGAAACAATTCAGCATACAGGACTGGTATGCTGCAGGTTTTCAAGAGCTTGTTTTGTATCTTCCAAAGTAATCACAGAAATTACAAGTTTAATACGTTCCCGCAACATTTAGGTTTTCAATGCATGCAGATATTAAGCTCATAAAATGAATAATGACCATCTCAAATCATCAATTCAGTAACAAAAATAACTGTGTACGATATAAACTTTATGATTACGTCGATTAGTTTTTGACATTTCGGCCTTTTTTTAAAGATGCATACATTGGAGGAAGATTACGGCATTGGTGTCGTGCCCGTTCATTGCTGATTTGTTTCACTTTAAAAACATACAATATATGCTCAAATTGTGTGATCACTAGAATCACTATCTCACCTCCTTCAGTTTGTCAGTTAGAACTTTGATCTCCTCCTCGTACTTGTCTTCTTTTTCTGAGTACTGTTGACATATGGAGACACAGAGAAAAACATGACCTAATCAGTGGCAGATATCCAAACATATGCTCATACTCTCTCTCTCTCTCTCTCTCTCTCTCTCTCTCTCTCTCTCTCTCTCTTCTGTATCATCCAAGGATTATAATTGCTCAAACAGCTACGGCACCACTCCCTCTGAGGAGTGATATGTTAGGATGAAGGTAGTGGCACGAAAGAGGCGTTGGCCTTGCCAGGGAACAAGTTCTGCTGTGATGCCAACCATGGTACACATGACTGAACAAAAAGATGGCATCTACTGAAAGTCGAGCAGTCATGTGGTTAGCCTGGCATGCCATTTTATTGCCTGTCTATACCTTGGGAGGAATTTTACGTTGTAAACAAGAAGAATGTGCTGCAGGTCTCTACTGGCTCCTGGATCACGTATACCGTAACACCTTATGCTGCCATTAGCCCTGCATATAAAAAAAACAGCCACAGTGGCTAATTTGTCATGCGGTGGATCACAAAGAGTTCAGGTCTTGCACTCTTGATACATTCAGATCTTAACAGCCTGAGGGGAAAATAAATGGTTGCGTTGTAAGTAGGACCTGATGATACACAATTATAATAGAGGTAGTATAAAACAATACTTTGGTGATTTGGCATCCCTCCCTACTCACTCAAATTACTGTCCATTGAGCCATGAGAACAGCCCAAATTATAGGATACAGGGAAATGGAGATGAGTATGTGCTGGGTGCCAGACCTGGTGCTCAGTATATAGGACTGTTGTATATATTTAGGTTGTGTATTTGTGGAAGAGAACGAAAGTAACTCCATTAACCATCAGCCAGCTTCATATATTTGCATACATTCATATTTGCCAAAATGAGTAGAAAATTAAGTTTTACCATTGATGCATTTTAAGTAGATACATTCATAATCCCAATTTGGTAAACAAGTGGTTTTTACTCACACTTTGTAGCTAGCCTTTCACATAGTCCTGACATGATGCTTATTTTGGACATTACTGGATAAAAAAAAGTTTGATGCATTTTTCCTAATCTGGCATCTCAGGAGACCAAAAAGTATAGTATAAAGTATAAAGTATTACTTTACACTAAATGTGTATTTCTGCTGCAGTGTCTAGTTATTGATAATGCATCATGACTCACACGCAGCATGTCACTCACCTTCTCAGACTGGGCTTCTAAGGACTTCAGGTTGTTGGTCACATTTTTCAGCTCCTCCTCCAGGTCCCCGGCTTTACTGTGGAGAGGGACCGACATGGTATGCTTGGTTTTAATGGAAGAGCAACGGGTGAGGGCATGTGTGTATTTGCGCTTGTGTTCGTGCGTTGACTGGTTTTACCATTCTGAGAGCTCGGCCCTCTCCTCAGCTCTCTCCAGCTCTCCCTCCAGGATCACCAGTTTACGGGCCACCTGGGACGAAAGACATTCAAACATTTTGGACTTGAAGCACATAGTCCCCGGAAGGCAAAAGCAGGTCAGATTAAAAACAAAATATGAAAATGAAAAGGGGAGCGCATCCCAATTTGAAGATGTCTGTCTTTCTCCAAACCAGCTCCCGTTGTCAAAGTCTCACCTCCTCGTATTTACGGTCGGCCTCCTCGGCGATGTGTTTAGCCTCCTTCAGCTGCATTTCCTGAATCTCCATCTTCTCCTCGTCCTTCATCGCTCGGTTCTCGATCACCTTCATCCCTCTGATTGGACAAGACATTAATAAGGCTTTAAATTATGTTGTGAAAGCCAGGTGTTGCAGTGAAAAAAATTTCTCACACACAGGCAATTGCAGGCATAAATGCACATAAACAATATTCTAATCTAAATATCAAAGTTGAATCTTGTTTTGCGACTGACCTCTCGCTCTCGTCTGCGGCCTTCTCAGCCTCCTCTAGTTTCTGCAGTGCCGTGGCCAGCCTCTCCTGGGCTCGGT
Source organism: Perca flavescens (assembly GCF_004354835.1). Taxonomy (NCBI): domain Eukaryota; kingdom Metazoa; phylum Chordata; class Actinopteri; order Perciformes; family Percidae; genus Perca; species Perca flavescens. The sequence continues at coordinate 17,198,424 of NC_041339.1, read as the reverse complement.
CCAACTCCTCCTCCACCAGCTGGATCCTACGGTTCAGAGCGGCTACATCACCCTCCGCCTAAGAGGATGAGAAAATAGGGTGAAGAGAGAAATTTAGTCATTCAACTTTAAATCACCCAAGCTGGTCTTCCCTTCCCCCCTCTTCCCCACCATAAAACAAGAAGAGAAGGAAAAGGCACAAACTTTGTAGTGTATTTAAGGTAACTTTAGTGGTTTCCAATGTTTCCAAAGAAACTGTGCATCTTCTTTTGAAAGCTTTTGTCTGTACTCTGTACTATCATATTAAATCCACATAAAGAAGTCTAACTGCAAGTAAACCAAAATACATTCAATTCCATCTGTAAGTGAGATACTGTAATCTATTCTTTATGCTCTCTGGGGCCGTTCATGTTTGCCAAATCAATAGATGTCAAGCTGATGAAAAATAGGTGAAATTAAGACAGCTGGAGGTTCCCTGAGGATTTGATATAGAAGAGGGGCCTACCTGCGATGAACACAACTACTATCTGCTGAGTCTGGCCGGAAAATGTAATCCTTTTTAATATCTGAAGATCGCGGGACTTTGGATATGAATGAAATGTTTACAAAAACTCAATTTCCGGAGACTGTGAATGCAGAAGTGGGCCAAGTAGGGTGGACAAATGGGCTTTCTTCTCATCTGCCTTTGGTAAACAAAGGCAGAGAGAGGAAAAAGAAAGCAAACAGACAACTATACAGGCATTTCCTCTCTGTTGGACAGCAAGTTTATCCGACCACCACCTCCTAGGGAGCTGCTTTCAAACTGGAAACAAGCCCAACTCAGTTTTCATACAGAAGTAACCACAAAGAGACCACTGTAAAAAGTTCACAACCAGGCAGCTCAAACAGCACTACATAAATGCACTTTTGCTAAATTATTCTTTCAAACCCAGAGTACTCACACAGGTTTACTCCCTGTTACTAAAACGAAGCAGCCTGGGATTTCTTAGACAAACATATGTTCTTCTGTGCTCAGTTGCAAGGCAGCAGTTAGTAGGTCAGTGACTCATTAGCTAGTCATTCAGTCCAGAAGTCAGGTTGCCTGTCAGATTAACAGACAAAGTGCCTGCAATTCAGCTTACAGGTAGGTGAATCATTCTGATACACATTTGGCAAGATAAAGTCATTAAGAGAAACAAAAGAGAAAGGATTGGCACTGAGGAGGAAAGGTAGCACTGCAGAGAGAGGAAGAGTGATCTCAGAAAGCTCAGAGGAAGAGTTATTAAGTCTGTTTGTGCTGAGAATAAGAAGACCTTCATCCAGACTATTCTTCCATTCTGTCATAGACTTAATATTTCAGGAAATGAAAGCATGGTTTCCTGCTTGTTGGCAGCTGGCACGGGCCACATTTTTAATTTTTAAGATTTTCTCCCTCTAGCCTCCATGTCATCCTAGACTGCTGACTAGCCAGTCAGTCTTTCCACCTCTATTTCTCTCTCTCTCTTTCTCTGTCCTCTCCCAGGTCCTGCCCTACTGCACCCAGAGCTCACAGGGGAGGCCGCTGATATGAGACAGGAAATGTCTGTCAGACTAGCGCTGACAAGCCTTAAAACAGACAGCACTTGATAGAGGAAAACAGCCCAACGCTGAATGAATGAAAAGTCATAAATCGGTCGAACATCTTGAAATCTCATCAGCTATGTACTTCACACAGGTCTGTCGACACTACATCTAGCTCGTGAGAAATGTTGAACAGAATTAAACCGGAGCCTGAAATAACAGATATTATTGTTACTCCGTTAGTCCTGAGTGAAGCAATGTGCTGTGAAGAATATCGTCTGCACACAAACAAACATGCTATTCATGAGCTTTAGGTCAGCTACACCGGCACATCAGTCACTGTAATGCACTTCCAGACACACACACACACACACACACACACACACACACACACACACACACACACACACACACACACACACACACACACACACACACACACACACACACACACACACACACAGACACTGCAAACATGCAAACAGGCACTCTCATTCTGTCAATCTCTGCCTCTCAAACAAACATCACCAGCTAGTAACCGGCTAGTTTCCTGCCCAGTAAAATGTGTGTCGTCTGGCAACACACAAACACAAAAACCTAAAGTCTTAGCTAACACCACTATGGTGCTAGCAAATCTACACTTGCAAGCCAATATGTGCCACCTGGAGTGTTATCTGTCATCGGATTTACCCAATTACAGGAAGGGGAATCCCCTTATGAACAGAGGCAGCCTTGTGTCAACTAAAAATGCTAATGTGCATACAGTACATACTGTCATACTTCTTATTCACTCAGCCATGACGAGAGAAGAGAAGAGCTTTTTTTCTTTAAGTCCCGAAGGTTATGCTGAAAATTCATTTCCTTATGCAGCTTAATAAAAAATAATTTAACCAGTGCTTAAAGCACAGTAGCACAAGCTCTTTTAGTATTCCGAGCTTTTCGAACTTTTCCACGAAAATAATAAATGTAACAGCAATGTTTAGGCAAACATCACTGAAGAACCACTAAGTCACAAACGACAAATCTTTACTCTGAGAATAGACTCTAACGTCACTTTACAAATGAGGATCTTGAAAAAAGTGACAGGAAGTCAGCTGTCCAACATTATTTCATTTCCTCCCTTTGATTGTTCTTTCTTTCATTGCTGGTATTATCTGTGTCTCTGGCCATGCCCCTTTCCTTTAGCAACCACTTTGCATTCTTGGGCTGCCAGGGACGCACACTGCCTTATATGGTAAAACAAACTATGGAGAATGTTCGTGGTGGAGTATCAGGGAGATTGTAGCAGCCACACACACACACACACACACACACACACACACACACATATCTGTAAAGATACTGACGACAAGTAGCTGCTCTGTTATCAAGCTAGCTTAATATGTAACACCAGTGCTTTCCAAGAGGAGAGTGGTATGTCAGTAACTGCTGGCTACATAAGCCAGCTCCCTTGGACCAGTTAGTGCCTTGCTAAAGGACGAATGAAGTGTAAGATTTGTGAGGAACTGTAAGATTCTTGAAGGATTTTTAAAGAAATAGTTCAACATTTTAGGAAATTTGTTTATCTGCTTTCTTGCTGAGAGTTAAATGAGTAGTTCGATACCACTCTCACGTCTGTACAGTAAATATGAAGCTACAGCCAGTGTGCAGTTAGCTTAGCTTAGCATTAAGACTGGAACCAGGGGAAAACTGCTAAGCTGGCTCTGTCAGAAGGTACAGACTGTCGTTTTAAAACTTTCAATATTTTTGTATGGATTAAACAAACATGTACAGATATGAGAGCAGTATCAATCTTCTCATCTAACTCAAGAAGAGACTAAAGGCAAGAAAGCAGTATGCAGATTTCCCAAAATTTCAAACTATTCCTTTAACAGTCAGTGCTGCCTGAGCAGCATCAATAGGTGAGTGAAACAAACTACAACATGTTGGAATACAGGACCTAATATGCATTTCCTTTCACCTCTCTGTCACTAGTCTCAACCCAGACTACATTTACATTACTATGTTTTCTTTTGCTACATTTACGCCTCGCGGCCACAATACTACGGTATTTCCGAGCCCCTTAAACAGAGCCAGAGACTTGCTCAGTGTATGCAAATGGTCATGTTTCGTGCGTTGTCAGATGTGTTTATATGGACAAAACTATCGTCTGGATGGAGATCGCCGTTGTCTTAAAATGCTGCTTAAAGATGAGAAGGCAGTAGTGTAGCTGTGGCCTCAGTAAACAGTCTCCTTCCTGACTTGAAGATACAGCACAGTTCCACTGGGAATGACTTAAGAAATACCTGAGTGTATTAGAGACAAGATCAAGGACAATTGGAAGAGGAATCTAATTATTGGCTAATTCCAGGGCAGTAGGCTAATGAGCTGCACAATGCTTTTAGCGTTCAGGGGAAGTTATTCCTGACACTGCTGCTTGCTACTCTGAATGTGAATGTGTGTCTGTGAGTGTGTAATCTTTACCCATGAAGATCTGGCATGCAAAGAGAGCTGCATTCAATGTATAAGCCAACCTGTCATAAGGTGTGATATGTAAAAGAAGGTCATTAAACTTCCAGAGAAGCATCACAATGAGATCTCACTGTGCAAAAAAGAATTTGTCAGACTTTCACACAGGTCTTGTTTGAGTGTTTCGTTCTGGTTCTGCCGCATAATACTCAAGTGTCTAATCCTGACTAAAAGTTCACTGCAAACCGATTTATAAAAAGGCCCTTCTGGAATCCACAAAATATACTGGGAACCAAACTATTTAGACTGTTTTCCATCTTGGTTTTGTTGGAATTTACATCAACCTAATGACATTTTGGGAAAACACCATAGGTCTTTAATTGTGTGGTCTCTGAACAAATAGAGGGCGGGTGATTTAACTACTAGCAATCCTAGCAGCAGTTTATCTTAGCAGTAAAATGTTTTATACAGTTCTTTCAGGCTAAATGAATACCACTTGCACTATGCAATACTAGCACCAACATGCTAACAGAGGCAGAGATCCTGCTTTGACAAAAGCATCACTGAAAATGCGTTAAGTATCTCACTGAACTTAGCATGCATCCATAAATGAAAAGACCGGCATCATTTCCATTCTCTAAATGCTTCTTAATGACATTATAGCAAATTTAGCTTTGCTAGCACCAACCCGCAACCTTGGCCTGCATAATCAGCTAAGCCACAAGCCACTAACATGGGAGTTTTCTCCAGAATGCCAGCGACTGCCAAAACGTATCAACATGTGGCACTTATAAAGTTGAGCTATTCCCAGGGAGAAAGTCCAAAGAAAACAGTGAAACCAGGAAGTAAATCTTTCCACAGAATCTGCTGTAGTCTGCGAGATGCCTAGCAGAAAACCGTCAAACCCAGTGACCACACCAAGCAGCAAACAGATGAAACCTCTAGTTCAATTTGACAAACTGTTCATGAGCTAAGGGAAGTATGTCTAAATAACTTCTTGCAATTAGCTTTCAATATGAGACTGAAGGAGTGTAAAATGAGCACAGTTGTCATGTATGTAGAAAACAAATTCAGTGTGTCGAGGAAATCCAATGTAAATGTCTTTATGGTACAGTCGATGAAGAAATTGCATGAATGGAGACAGTGATGTGTGGACATTTAAGATGTGTATTAAGTATTAAAGGGGAACACCACCTACCATTTACAATTCCAATATGTTATTTCCATGGCCTAGGAAAGTACAATCAATATTTGTAAACATGAGCCGCTCACTCTCAAAGCCAGAAACCAGAAAAAGTAAGGGTCAAACTTGTGATGTCATCAAGTATAATGTCTGGGGCCATAGACAATGAATGTTTGTTTTCTTTTTATACCCAAACAAGCTTTATTCTCGTGTAGTGTTCTCAATTCCCGAAACCGAAAATGTTCCCATGTACCCAGAACATTCCCCTGGTGCCCTGTGTCATCTATAACATCTCTCCAAATTCATTGTCTATGGAGCAGTTCCGGACTTTATACTTGATGACATCAAACATTTGGGTTTTAGCACTATAGTTTTTGGATTTGGGTGAGAGTTGTTCATGTTTACTAATATTTTAGGAATAACATGAATTTGGAAAATGGGCGTAGTTCCCCTTTAAACGTTCCCTGAAGTTGTACACCACTGACTAGAATCTACGTAAACTTGTGAAGAAACACTCCAGTCCACCACACACACTAATCTTCCTGTTGATCAGGGACAGGAAATGTTGGGAGTATAAGCACAGGAAGTGCTGTACAAGTCGGCAGACAACATCCTGGGAGGGGCAGCCTGGGGAGTATTGGAGGGAGACCTGGTTCCTAACGTGTTAAACCTCAGTGGAGGTTTTGGAGTTCCACTTCCCTTTTTATCTGTTTTTTCAGATATCACCATGACAGCATACAACAAGTTCAAAAAGGGAAATAGATACTTTTAAGCTTTAAATTATATGCTATCTTTTATTGTCATTTTTGATAATTTGATTGTTTTTTGGTTAACCAAGTCATTATTTTGTCTCACAAATATAATAAAATAAAAGAATATGTGTATCACAGAAGCAAATATCACAAATGTGCTTCCATATTACAAAAAGGCAGGCAATCTGGTTGATCTGAGTTGCTCACACAGCTCTCAGGGCCTTGAATGAAGTAGAAATCATCATCTTTGGCCTGACTCTCAACTCTGAAAAAACAAGTAACTGCTGTGAACACTATGAAGAATGAACAGCTCATTGAGAACAACAGGCGTAAATAAAACACATCTAAGCAGGTCAAATGAGCCTTTGTCATGTCTCTGTAATCTGACAGAGCATTAAAGCATTACTAAGCGGTTGAGTAACATCTCTAGAGGTGTCAATACCACACTATAAATAACACAAAAGAACTTATTATTTTCTAGTTAAAAAAGTTTGCCAAGTGTTTTTTTTTTCTGATGCTTTCACATTTTCAAACAATGATTCATTACCTTAACATACTCAGCAAGGTTCCTGTTTTGATCTCCCCAAGCTCCAATGAAAAGAGTTTTTGTGCCAAGGAATAACTGCAGGTTGGCCTAATTATTCACATATGGAACCACACCAACCTCGCCACACAAATGCACTGCTCTGTTTGACTTTGAATTCACATGGAGTGAGCAGTGTGACAGCTGAAACTGCTTTAACACATTAAGGCTGACGGGGATGAAATGGAAAACATGTACATTGTAAAATGTAACATTATCTACTCTGCAGATAAAGAACCAATTCATCCCGCCTATTTAGCATTCATAAACAGTATTGAAACTTGTAATAAGTCATTTTCACACTATAATGTAGTTATATGCTCATAGGTTCATATGCTCATAACACATTTAACTCCTCTCTGAAGCATCCATAACTGGGTGCTGGTATATACACAGATAATGAATGACACTAAAATATAACACAGTTGTATCTATATCAAATGTCTTAATTGGAAAAGTTGTTATTAATTGTTGAGAATACTGTAAAATGTCCTTAAATCTGCTTATGACAACATTTAAAAACAACAATTTTGGTATGTTTATATACACAGCTCAAAAATTATAAATAGGGGGCATTAAAGTGTCATTGTTACCGTAATATGTCTAAAATGCAGTTTTTTAAGTGCCTGTTGTTATTTTAAGATTTGAATTCTGAATTAAAATACTGTTTTACAACAAACTCATGTGTCACTACCTTTGGCTCTTACGCAGTTACTGCACTCGTACAAGTGGCGGAAAATGCCTCATTGAACATCAGAAATTCATAGGAGGTGTGTGTCTTACTATCCCAGAAGATGAAATGTTAATATGCACTACGAGAAATCTAATACAAGTCATCCATCCATTTATTACACCCACTTCAATGCTTTTGATTAAAAGTATGCCTGCAGGTTGGAGATTTCTCTGAACAAAACAAACATATAAGCTCATTACATGAGCGAAGAAGAAGAGAAGGCCTCCACCAGCCAATCACCACGCTTATTGGTGAAGTCAAGATACTTTATGTCCCAACATGCATTGACAAACACTGTGACCTCGAACTTAAAGACTTTAATTCATTTAAGATAATGATTACTGTCACCGATGTGAATATACAAGTTCATACAGAACGAATACCCACAAGCTGACCAAACGCCCAATTGTCAAATTGGTTCAAAGTTACTTAATAGGCTGTCTGTAACAAAGGGGTAAGTCCTTCAGCACGCCAGCTCCTTTCATCATCTCAGCTCCCATATCTTTATAGCCACACCTTGCCCTCCCACTCTCCTTCAATCTTTCTGCTTGTCCTGTCATTATCCAGCCCCTATGCAAAGGATATGGCACCGAATGCCATAAAGCAGCACGTGAAACAAGTCAAGACTGTCACCTAACTGTGTTGCTAAACATTTTTTCTCCAATCCCGCCTCTACCTTTTCTGTGTAAAGCTGCAACACTCGGATGTGGGCTGAGTCAAGAGACAGGCAGGTGACAGACATGGGTGAATACTCAGAAGAAAAAACGGATGAGTCACTTTCAAAACTTCCATTCAATGTGTCTAGTTTGAGAAACCACACATTTGTGGAACTTCAAAAATGACTTGCTAATTACTTCAACTGCTGCTAATACTGTGTGTTTAAATGTAAACACATGAAAGTGTTGAAAGTAGGGCTGCAACTGACGATATCTTTCATTATTGTTTAATGTTCTGATTAACAGTTTGGTCTAGAATGTCAGTAAATAGCTAAATATGGCCATCGCAAGTTCCCAGAGCCCAAAGTGACATCTTCAAGGTTATGTTTTGTCTGACCAACAACAGTTCAAAAACCCAAAGATATATTCAGTTCATTATCAGGGAAGACTACTACACCATAAGACATTCACATCTAGGAAACTGGAAACAGTTTTTGCAATTTTGGCTTTGAAAAAATAAATCCTTAACACGTAGCCTAACTAATGATCAAAATGGTTACTGATCTATTTTCTGTTGATCGATTAAGTGAGTAATAGTTTCAGCTCTTGTTGAAAAAGGCACATTTTCCAGACTATTCCTCTGAGTCCCTAATAACAGAGTAGGCCTTCTTTTAAGTATATGCCCTTTATTTTCCTATCATCAGTGGAGGCAGGATGGTATGGTGGTTGGGCGTTCAACCAGGCAGCTGCTGCTGGCACACATCCACCACCCTGCTGAAGTACCACTGAGCAAGCCATTGAAAGAGTAAGAAGTGAATTTCCCTGGAGAATCACAACATTATCCCCTTAATCTAAATGCTGGCAGCTCTAAAAGCTGCTAAGACCTCATAAGTAAGTAGTTACAATATAATTATGAACACAATTTGTATTATTAAGACGTAATCTGGTCAGTCGAATAGATTAATTAAATTATGTACAATAGGTTCAATGCTGTCTACGTGGTCTACATTATTCACTGTAGTTTTACAGAGGCCTGTGACTCAGACATCACTGAGCATGCGCAAAGACCTGCAGGAATCCAAACTTTTTTTCATTACAGACCAACGCCTTGCATTGTGGCACAATCACGCCCGCGAATGAATCAATGACATGAACTAATATGACTTTTTAAGAGCCTGAGAGGTGAGTCTGGCAGATGACAGCAGAGCGGAGCGAGGATATAAAAGAGAGAAAAGACCTATATATAAAAAAAAAAAAATAACAGTCGAGGATTTGATTGTCTCACTTTCTCTCGGAGCTCCCGTTCACTGTCCAGCTCTCTCTGTAGGACCTGAGCCCGGTCCTCTGCGTCGTCGGCCTGCTGCTGCAAACACTGAATCTTCCTCTTGACAGCATCCAGAGAGTTCAAACCCGCCATTGTTGACTGTTTTGTTACTTAATTTAAGACTACACTTAGAGAAAAACGCTGGACTTTTTCTAGGTTGTGCAAAAAAATTAAATTAGCTACTGCCTCCTGCTTATTTGGTCTATTCAGAATAATAAAATAAGGGGAAAAAGTGTTTGATTGTTGATTTAAAAAGACAAAAACCGATAAGGTCCAAGGCCAAAGTCTTTGGAATGTAAAGGAGTCGTTCAAGTGCAAGAAAAGTTATATAACCAGGAAGTCACGGCGTCCAGGTGTTCTCCAAATGTTTCTTCTGGTCTGTAGGAATGATACGTTGATGTGCAGTATAGAAAGTTGTCCTCAGGAATGTTGCAGTTTTTGGTCCGGACACTTCAGAGTTTGAGGAGGAGGATTGGAAAAGCTGCGCGATGAGGAGAGCGGAGACCGCCAGACTGTGCCGGAGGAGGAGAGAGATGATTGGGATGATGAGGTCAGAGAGGGCGGGGCGTGTGTGTGTGTGTGTGTGTGTGTGTGTGTGTGTGTGTGTGTGTGTGTGTGTGTGTGTGTGTGTGTGTGTGCCTGCGTGTGAGATCCCTGTGACTGATGTGATCACTGCTACGACTAAGTTTTCAAAAGAAAAAGGAAAGCCATGATGAATTAATTTCAGATCAAATGGCGCAGTGCCAATAGTTTAGATGTCACACACAAACTTGATTTGACAGCGATATTTTCCTTTACAGACTGAAGTTCAAAGTTTCCACCCTGCTTGAAAACATAGTATATGCTGTGTATTTGAATGCTGCAGCATGGTCGGTATTGGCCCCAATACTGACCTTATAAAGCGGATACCATGGATACTGTGACATTAGAGGTGCAGTAGGTAAGATTTATAAAACTAACTTTCTGTCATATTTGCTGAAACTGACCCTATGTTCGAGTAGAACTACATGAAGCAGGTAATTTAAAAAAAAATGTGGCTCATCTGGCACCACCTATTTGTGCTATTTGCAAAAATCCACCTCTCCCCGTTCAGATCCAATCAGGGCCGGGGGGTGTCATTCTCCCTTGTGGGGGGAGGGGTTTAGGAGACCATTTTGGGCTTTAGCAGAAAAGGGGGAGGGGCTGAGAAGTTGTCCATGTTCAAATTTTGGATCTTCGCAATCCTACCTACAGCACCTTTAAATACAGTTTCTTTGAATGTCATCATAAAATTGCAGTGATGTATAACACTGGTATTGACCACCGATATCGGCAAATACCCTGAATTAGGGTCTCAGAATCAGTTTTGGTAGAGAAAAATTTGGATTGGTGCATTTCTACTTGATGGGTTGCAATATGCTGCTACAGTCTTTCTTTTTTTCATCGTCCCTTTTTAATGGGAAACCTCAGAAGGCAACATCTCTTCTTAAATGATTTAAAGCTCACAGATACAAGGTCATGATTTAGCATCACCATGGCAATGAATGGTCACAAGCTAAAAATATTAAGATGAGATAACATGGTATATTGTTTAGAGCTAGACCGATATATTAGACGATATTAACTTCGTTAACTCGTTATAAGCATACATGTCAATCGAAAAGTAGTCTCGCATTGCCAGACCTTCCTCCGTAGTTTCCGGCAGCACATGAACAATCCCAGAAGTGGAACATCGTCAATATAGACTAATCGAAAACTAGCAAGAAATTGCATTACAGAAATATTAAAAATATGATATAAGGTATTTAGTGTCCCATTACATAGTTTGTGTACAAGTTTATTTCTGTAGCTTGTTCTTATCCTTTTTGTAATAACCAAATTTAAGGAATCCTTACAAAAATGTTTATGTTATGTGTTTATATAAAACACAAATTTTATTAAATCAATTATCATTATGGATACTGTCTGCAAAAACCCAGCATCAGCGAGGCTATAATATCATTTGATGATGTGATATATGATAATGTCATATGATGCTTACATTCAGTGAAAAGTTTTGGTTGCGCCGTTACATTGTTAGTTCTACTCTTATGCATCATTTTTTCAGTTTACTGTACATTTCAGTTTCAGTATTTTTCAGTTCAGTACTTTAAACATTTGACAAGTAAATGGATGAATCATTAGATATAACATGCAGCAAACTAACCACATGGGGTATGTATAAATTCATAAATGACAAAGGCGTCCTCACAAGATGATATATTACGGGCAAATCTGTTAAGTAATCATGCATAATCATAATAAGTATTTCCATTTTTGAGGAACCGTCTGACTATTTGTCTTAAAGGAGTGAGCAATCAAACATCGTCCACCACCCGCCTGCTCGTAGATGATGTTCACTGTGTGGCTGTAAATCAGATTTACGCTGCATCCTTCAATTTTCTCTGCTGGCCCTGCCTGTGTTTACTCTCTCAGTTTCCTATTCACACAATCGGCCCTGTGAGCAAACATGTTGTCTGGACAAGCAAGTAGCAGGCCAGAAGATCTGTTCTCGACTCGCTTCAGTTCATGTTCAGCTCAAATTCATTCCTGCTGTTCACCGTGAAGAAGAAAATCTCTCACAATCAATCTCATCTGTTGATTGAACCCCTCTCTGTCTGATTTGCCCCTTACACCGGAAAAGCTGGACGCATTGATTTCATTAGACACAGGAGTGTGGGGCTTTCTATTTGCCTTAGCTGCATTCCTGACATACCAGAGCCCCCCTGTCTTCTCCCTGCTTTCTCTGCCCGGCCGCCCCCACAGTCCAGCTTTCCCCTAAAACAGTTGTAACTATTGCTGCTGCGAATGCTGTTATCAATACCTGTATTTAAAAGTACAAGATGCCACCCTCTCTGACTCTTACCACCATTAGCTCTCGGCATCCTTTATGCAAATGTTGTGATCTAACCTCCTTAAAACAGACTCTTTTTTATATATCACAACTGCTTGCTTTTGTGGGGTCTTTGACTCACACTGTTGTGCTTCCCCAGCCCCCTCCAGGTTTCCAATCTGGTCGTGCTCTCTGTGTGAATTGAGATGTGTAATGACTTGACTGCTGCCTCTAATAAGTGACATGTGAAGGGGGATTCATGGAAGTGGAGTAGAGCAGCTTTACTAGCTGGACATGTTTGTGTGAATATAATTCACTGTAAATAAAGTAAACATCTATTTTTAGCAAACGTTTAGAGTGGAAGGAAGCCTTACCTAGTCAGGCTCAAACCACAACTTCAACAACTACTTTTTCCAGGGGCCCACTTGACCCACTTTACATGTGAGGCTTCTCAGAACTGTTTTGAACTGAGTTTATTTAATCACAGCGTGAGGATAATCCAGTGTGTCTCAGCCTTAGTCCCTGTGTCCGTATGTCAGACACTTCCTTTCTCTTTGTGTGTAGTACAACACTGCATTTCCCTGGGATATCCTCCACAAGGCTCAAACAATACCACATCTTGGTGGCAGCTTTGAGAATTTTAGTTTTTATGATGCTTCTTTTTGCTTATTTACCCTGCACGGTTTGCTTAGTAATTTAGTTGGAGTGACTGGCTTCTAAGTGATTGTTACTAAAAGTAAATGTCACTGCTAAACTAGTATGATAAGTGATATTTTATCCATATCTTGGAAATAATTGACTCCCTAATAAGGACTTTGTTTATATTTGAATTCCCCCCTCTCTCTCTCACACACACACACACACACACACACACACACACACACACACACACACACAAACAAACAAACGTCTGTGCACAGATGCAGGGAGGAACCACCACTGACAGATATACAGCGCTGTGGTTTGCGGTGTTGCCAACCATCTAAAATATGATCCATCTTTCCAGATTGCAGCTGATTAGCCACAGGACAACTGACATGTCCAATGTTCCGCTACATTTACTGAAATTAATTATTTGTGTATACAAAAACATTTTCGCCAATTTGAGTTAGTTTGTGTCTGATGTAGAGGACACAGTCATCCCCTTGAATGATGACTCTATATAAGATTCGTATAGGATTCAGATCTTTTACTACAATAAACGTGCCAATACTACAGTGTAAAATATTCCATTACAAGTAAAGGTCCTGCAATAAAAGTTTACTTAAATGGGAACTACACTGATTTTACACATCAAAGTCAGTTAAGTTGTATAAAACTGTAGAGGGAGCTGCACAAAAAGTGTCTGAGGCAGCATTGGTTGGGGGGGGAAATTACGATTTTGAAAACGAAAAGATCAGAGGGGTGTGTGTGTGTGTGTGTGTGTGTGTGTGTGTGTGTGTGTGTGTGTGTGTGTGTGTGTGTGTGTGTGTGTGTGTGTGTGTGCGGGGGTTACAGTTTATCCATGTGCTCATCTTTCAGGAGTGGCTACACAGGAATGTATCAGTCTCTGAAGTGCTCCAACCATTCACTGTGGATCAAAGTAAACCCACAGCTGGTACTGGCTTAGAACCATCCAGCTGTGGAATAATGGGCTCTGGTTTTCAGCGCCATGGGAAGTGAGTGTGTGTCAAAGTCGGAAAAAGCAAGTTATTAATGACAAAAGCAGAAGCCTCTTGTCAATAATACTTTCAAACTCTTGCTAATGATTCAATAGGAACAGTACTCTTCATTTTCATTCAAGTGAAGTTAGTAAACTCAGTTGACCCAGACTCCCCTGTGTGTACGTGTGTATGTACAGTATGAGTGTGTGACCTTTCACTTACGTCTGCAGCTTTTATCTCAGACAGTTCCAGCTTCTCCTGAGCGTCTTTCAGGCCCTCAGAGAATTTGTCCAGTTCGTCCTCCGTCTGCTTCATCTTCTTCTGGAGGTCCATCAGCTCCTCCTCCAGCTACAACAGGAGAGACTATTAGTCCAGTTCACTACACTGTCTTTGCTCAGTGTGTTTTTATTTAAATGTTATAGATTATTTATCTTTTTACCCAACTCCGTTCGGCATGGAAATTTCCTGTGCACTGCTGCCTTTGTGCTAACTCCACTATTGGATTAAGCCTGGCAGGCTTCCAGCACCATACAAATTGCAAATCAAACACTTTATTTCAATGGCTTCTTTTCAGGTTTATTGTTTTCTTAAATTATTTAAATGTGTTGACAAAGGACATTTTGTGATGACCTAATTATATGTGTCTTATAATATGTCAGCAAGCAATGCATCATCAAGGCTGTGTTGTAGATGTTGATGAAAGCCTTTTACCCTTGCACAGTTAACCATATGCAGTGCACCCATCCATATGATGCACATTGCACACATAATTTGGGTGATATGAATGTAGATTGCAGAAGTGACATTGATCTGTGTTTTTGTTTATTATTTTTAAAGAAATGGCAGAGCAAATTCCGAAATCAAATCCAATGTGGCAGGGTTTACATTTTTATGATGTAAATTGAGGGAGCAAAAGCAGTATCAGCTCCAAATATCGGCTCAAGAAAATCGGCAGCCCGTATCGGTCATCGGCTAAGGCTGATGGAAAAAAATCGGTATCGGCATCTGGCACTAAAAAAATCCATATCGGTCTATCCCTATTCTATACAGTTCCATTCTATACTGCTCTGTTTTGTTATGTTCCGTTCCATTCTGTTCAGTCCAATTTTATTATATTATGCTCTGTTTTGTTCCATTCTGTTCATTCTATTCTATTCCATTCTATTTTACCCTATTCTTTTCTATCCCCTCTTTAATAGACAAATCTCACTCTAACAAAGTTAAATGAATGCACTGAACCCTGGATGAGTTTTAACCCCAAACTTTCACCAACTTAAAAAAATCCTGTTTATATGAGTACAATAATAGATCACAATCCATTATGTTTAGTGTGTTTGTTACTGCGTCTAAATAATAGTTCAGTGTGATAGGACGCCGTCAAAGCCTAGGTGTTTGAATTTAGACTAGTGATAAAGCAGCAGATTTGGGAGTCTAATTGACTTCATGATGTATGGGAACATTTAAATGGTAATGGTTTACTATCAGCCTCTCATGACATCAACCCTGGTATGCAGAGCCTAATCCTCTCTCTCTCTCTCTCTCTCTCTCTCTCTCTCTCTCTCTCTCTCTCTATCTCTGACACACACACACACACACAGGGTTAAGTGTTCCACCTAATCAGTGCCCCCCCCCCCATGAAGTGCTTCTGATAATCCTACTGAATTCCATACTGTTCTCTTCTGCTGCCTAAAAATACAGCTCTTATCAGTAAGAACACACGTGCCTGGGACCGTGTATGTCTGTGTGTCTGTGTGTATATTGTGTCCAAATGTATCCATTTGCATGCTTCTTGTGTGTGTTGTCTCTTGTGCTGGCTACACCTGTCAAATAGGCTTTGTGAGAGACAGACAAACTCTCTGCAAACTGGTGCTGGAGGGATGTAAACAAATCATGATCCTGGGTGGTCTCATCACCTGAAGTGGCCAAATCCACTATGAGGGGGATTTTAACAGTTTTCTTTGAGCTTCACTTTAAACAGCATTACTACTGCCCTATTGATACTACATTCATCTCCTATTGATTCCTTTAAGTTGTTTGTGGTGTTCAGGTGGTGTGGTGACTCAAGTGATGTCCCCATAAATAACTGCATAGAAATCCACCATGATGAATAAAAGTTGGTGTATTTTTGTGATGCTTGCATATGTTCTTCCTATAACATGTTATATTTTAGCTGGAAATGAAGTACATGATTATCTTACACAAAATTGAGATTTCAACAGTTTCAAGAGCTTATCCTAAGAGCGTTGCCTGGCCTTTTAAGGAAGTGTTTGCGTTTCCCATACCGTCACTAGGATTTGTTGAATTTACCCTCCAGTCTCTGAGCGATATTTATATTTCTTTAGCTGTGATTCAGCCAAGTAAAGCAGTAAATTAGCTGTGAGGAATGTGGAATAGATAAATGTGAAACGTGTTTACAGGCAGTTTCCTTAAAGGTATGTCTGGTATGATGATTATCTTAAGAACTGGATGAAGAGAGAAGCCTTAAGTATGGCTTATTCTGAGTCTGGAGCAATTTTGGCAGTTATGTTAATCCATATCTTTAATATTACTATTTTATTTGCTATTTCATTAATCAAAAACATTTCTGATCTCTGTAATCTCTGTAATCTCTGCTCTTTCATTCTCACCTGCTTGCATTTGTCCTCTGCTGCCTTCTTGTCCGTCTCTGCCTGCTCTGCCCGGTCAATAGCATTCTCCTTGTCCAGTTTCAGCATCTGCATTTTCTTCTTGATGGCCTCCATGGTGGCTGCTTGGTTAGATTTCCCTGTCCGAGATGTTAAAAAAATACAGCCTCAAAAAGCGCAAGTCTGTCTCCTGTTGTGTTTAGATGTAGGAGGTCTTATGTACAGTACTGGAAAGAGCTGGATTCCAACAAGGCTGCAAAGAAATAGAGAAAGAGAGAGACAGAAACGGGGAGAAAGTAGAAAGGAGACAGAAAGAGCTGTGAACAGAGATGGAGAGTTGAGCCCTATATGGGTAGTTATTTAAACTGCAACAGAACCTGCCTCTAGTCTCTGATCACCTCCTCCTCCTCCCATGCTTTCACCCCTCCCTTCCTCTTTTCAATCTTTCTCTCCATCCTCTCCCTCTCCATCTATTGCTCCTTCACTCACCACTCTGCTTCCACTCTATTCTGGCTCCCTGACTATCATTCTCTCAGACACGTACTCCACCCTATCAAACCACCCGTCCAAGGTCTCTCTAAGGATTGGTCTGGCTTCTCCACTCTACTCACTAACTTTTCCAACGTGGCTGATCTCCTTATTTGGGTTGTTGTGTTTTCAGAGAGGGCCACAGATCAGACAGGAGAGAGAAACACAGGTCATGTCTCCACATATAACCTCCTGTCAATAGATAAAGAGTCCTGCTGGCACAAAACATCTCACACTCAGGGCCTTTAAGAGTGTGTATATTAGAGGATGAGAAAGGGAGAGAGTAAAATGCAAAGTAGGTGGTGGGAGAGTTTGAGAGATGGATGGAGAAAGTTCCTATTCTGTAATCACGTCATAATATTTGGGCATTAAAGTCAAACGCCAAGGAGACTCAAACTAGCTAGGCCATAATGTGGAAGTAAAAACACAAAACTACCTGGTATGAACAACAGATGCAACAGGGATTAGTTTGTTTCACTCAGTTGCAATGCTCTATGAGGTAGTGTGATGATACAACCTTCGCATCCTTCAAATTTCTATCATGGTACCATCAAGCTGTTTTGGTTTTATGACTATATGATGCAATTCAGACAGCTCCTGTATGGTTATTTTAACTATGATCATCAGGGGTAGTAGAATGTAAAAGAATGTATCAGAAGTTGTGAGAAGTTAGAAAAACTATCTGAAATTTGAACCCGGAGCTCTGTGCACCTGCTATTTGAGTTTGGTGACTGAAGGATGAAAGCAGACTGAGTATTAGAGTTTTTGCGAACAATGGACACCAGTGTCCACAGTTGCTCATAATCATAGAGAGCGGGATATGTAGAAAGATGGATGGCCCTTGAAGAAGGAGATCCATGGATATGAATCAGCACACAAAGACTAGGACACTTATTCCCCAGGACTGGGTTGCACCAGCTACTTGTTAACCCATCACTAACTTTGTGTGACCTACTAGCTAATTTCAAACTAGAGATATTCTAAATCAGGTTTCACTATTACAACTTAAGAAATGTCTTAAATAGTAAAGACTAGTAATGTGAAAATCAATTGCTAGTGAACATCTGTTGCTCCATGTAGCATCACAAGCTAGCGTAACTTACAAATAGAACCATTTTCAGGGACTACAAATGGTAGCCTACTGATAGCTGAAAATCCTTTGTAAATGTATGAATGACTTTATTTTATTTATATTTGCAAACATGGAGAAAAATGTGTTTTTTGGAGTTATATTCATTTAGAATGAGAAGGAAATATCTGATTATGCCAACCTAACCAATGTTATATTTAGTCAATCGGATAGCTTGGCAAACTTTATTAGCATAACATTATGTCATTTGAAGTATATAGACTATATTGTGTATTTTTGTGAAATGTAATAAAAAATTTCTGCAGTTTACATCATTATTAAACATTTTGATCAAGTATCAGGTTTGATATGTCAACCATATTCCTTTAACGTTACTTATTTTACTCTTTGATAAACTAGGCATATGTTAGCAAGCTAATGTTAGCTTTGTCAGTTGGTTCAGTCATGCGACGTAACAGTTACACCTGAAGTTAGGTGTAAACATTTAGCTAGTAACAACTAATCTCACTGTAAAAAAAACTAGTTTGTGTGGTTGTGTTGATTTAGTGATATATAAATAATATTTACTTATGTTGTAGTAGGCTAGCTTTTAACTTATAAACATGTGGTGCAACTGGCTCCCAGACATATCATCTTTGAGCCATTGTGTATACAGCTTTTAGTATCTTGGCAGCTGCACTTCCCCAATTTAACAATTAAATTAAAAAATAATGGACATTGTTCAGATGGTAAGCCATGGTGGTAAACCAATAGTCGGCATGATGTAGCTTTAGCTGCCACTTTAGCAGTGGACCAAAGAGACACTCATAATGACCAGTTATCCTTTTTCTTTGCTCTGTTTCCTTTATCATTCTTTATTCGCAGGTCAAATTCAGCAGAAGCTTCTACTTGTTATATTACCATTGTACCTATAGGTTGCAGTCAGGAATGAGCTATTGGGTATTATCAAAATGACAGTGTATCGTATTATTATATATACCCTACAATAAATCAATATTTGTGGCATTCTAAGACAGATGCTATAGATGTAAATAGTACATTACATAACATGGCGTTATTCACAAAGATCTAGATATGACCAGTGGAATGCAGAACTTTTGACCACTCCACCTCGCCGTTCGATCCCATAAAATATCAGGTTTTGATTCAAAGCATCTGTTCTCTTTGCCTGCAAAGCATTCAGAACAAAGGCCAGGATGAAGTAAATGGGAAATATCCTAAAGAAATTTCTCAATAAGGTTTTATTAGGAGTAAATGTGTTGCACAGTGCGAAGAAAAACCCTACTGAAACTCTACACTGCTTTAAGCTGCTGATGTGAGTTACAGCTGTCTGTGGTATTGATGTGGAGGTAGGCCTACTCCACAGTGTTGTGGAGATAGGTCTGGCAATGCAAGACTAAGGAATTGCAAAACTGATCCACATCCAAACTGTCCCTCCTTCTGTGTAGCAGGAGAGAGCGCCTAGAAGAAGAAAAATGGATGAAAAGAAAGATATATCACATAATCATCCGTCTAGCTACACATAATCAACTGTTGACAGTCTGGCAATATTTTAAGGTAGCAAGTTGTGTACAGTTTTAAAATTATTACTTTAGACTAGTTTTAACTGCTGGGTGGTTCAGTGTTATTGCTATGTAGCCTACTGTCAAGCTCAGGTAATACAGCATGAATAAACTGCATTACCTGCAGCGTGGGTTGTTTCATTTTTCTTGATATTGGGATAGGATGCATTACAAATAGTAAATGATTTTCATGGATTTTGATGAAGCCAGCTAAAGCATCTGTTGCACATTTCATGGCAATCCATTCAGTATTTATCAATAAAACTCATTCAAACCCAAAGATCATGGTTGGGCTAGAGGAAAACGCAGGGGATCACCAAAGTCATTAGGATTTCTCCTCTGGGGACCATAAATGTATGTTCAAAATGTAATGCATCCACTAGTTGAGAGATTTCATTCTGGACCAAAGTGGTGGATCGACAGACAGACAGACAGACAGACAGACAGACATGAGAGCCATGCTAGCAGTGTGGCTAAAAACACAAACTAAAAGAATGTCTGGGTGCAACATTAGTTCATTTTCAAATTCTTCATCTTGAAAGGACTCTTGCATTACGAAATATAACGACAATAATAATAATAATAATAATAGAAGTTAAGTGTCCTGTGTGCATGTTTTACAGCAGGATGGAAAATAGTGGCTTTTATTAGAAAATGTAATATTTAGGTGTCCTGCTTCTATAGTTTCCAACATTAATCTATCTGTTGAATCTGTTGCCACTAAAAGCTACCCCTCTGCCCTTATACTGTATGTGAAAGGCACATCAGCAGTCTCCTGCTCTGATTTGTGAGGCTGCAGCTCTAAGTCTCCTGGCCATAATGTCTGGATGTTGCTATGTTCCACCAAGCCTCTCAGTGAGTAATTCAAGAGTGTAATTTAGTGTTTTCAATATCCTCTCTCGACGTTCCAAGTATGCTTTCCCTTACTGCTGCTCAGCCACAGAAATGCTGCGGAGGGGCCGAGACTAAACATGAAGATATTTTGCAAATGCAAGTTAAGCGGCCAATTAAAGTGTATGCTTTGGATTAATGATGGAGAACAGGGCATTTGGAGAGGATGAGTAAGGCACAGAAAAGGAAGACTCTCTGGTCTGGTGTCCTGAAAGATAAACAGAAAGGGGAGCGTGTCTATGTTCCCGGCTACAGAAAGGCCTCATGGTTTTAACACAATAACAGCTTCAGTCCCTGCAGTAGGATATGAGGTCCTCTTAGTATGCGTGCATGTGTTAACGCCTACGGCCTTGGGGCGGAAACATACATCATGAATCACTTAGACATGACAGCACCTGGACTCTGACGACACACACGCTCACACACACAGTGAGTTGCATCTCCTCTGTAACACTTTGTCTGTACAAGCAGAAGCACAGGTTTCCTGTATGACGATGAGCTTCTGTGCTGCCTGCAATGACGTCATGACCTTTCATGACCCCCATAACCATTTGTTTACCTACACACACACAAACACACACACACACACACACACACACACACACACACACACACACACACACACACACACACACACACACACACACACACACACACACACACACACACACACACACACACATTCATACACCTTTCTCAGGCATCTCACATATTTGTATCATAGCTAACCAGTCAGAGGTGAGATTGCATGTCTGAACACTTCGCTCTGGGGCAAGTACAGCACGTAATTGTTGGTAGTAATGATAAAGGAGAGATTACAAACAATACAGATGGGTAAAGTGATATCATAGGGTGCACATTTGACTGTTTCACAATTTCACCTTTTCTCAACATCACAGCATCAGAAATGTGCATCTGTGCAATGAAGCAAATGTCCTGATGAATGTGTTGTCGTGCACATTGGACCCGTGTTTGAATGTGATGAATGTCAGTCAAATTGACAAGTCTGTCAGGTTTTTGATTGGTACCAATTATTTCCACCACGTCTACAAAATAATTAGTAGTACTTGATAAGTTTATACTCAGTGCACAATAAGGCAGCGTGCTGACAAAGAATTGTTGTCGGGCCACCTGGAGACAGAAACCTGCAGTTCAGGTTTAAAAGGTGAGAATGAAATCACAGAGCATAAACAGGAGTCTGACTTCTCACATATGAAGTGGTGAGATCAGGGAGGGTGACATATTTTGCTGCATGCCATGTGTCTACCTTTACTTTCTCTGAGTCTTACAAATACACAGAGGTGTAGGTCTGATGGGTCCCAACAACAGCATTGTCAAATTATTGTTTTAATAAACCTGAAACTTTAGTTTGGGAAAACCATGTTTGTGAAATTGATGGTCTAGTCTAGTCTTGTAACATTGTAACACCCAATTTTCTAGATTAATTTACACAATACACTATGAGCCCCTAACTGTGAATGGCTGATTATGCAACAACTTCCTCTGCGTAAAAAACAAGTGAGAACATTCCAGACTCATTCTTGAATGACACATCAAATACCTTAGGTGGAAGAACATACAAAGACAAAGACAGGCAGCAAAACAGATGACACAGAGACGGAGCCCACCTGAACATTTTGATTTAACAATATGATAATAGCCCTTTAAGACATACATCAACTATACATACTGTACATACTACACAACATGCACTCATACTGAGCAATGTCACAAAACAATCTCAATTTAAGGTCCACCTTCTCGTTCCGGACATTTTGACTGTATGCAGCAGGTTGATTCAATTCAACACAATTCAATGCGCTTAAAAAGATATGACCAAAAGCTCAAGCACATATGAGTAAGTAGACCTTGAGTTGAGATGGATTTGTCAACTACTGTTTCCAATAACTGTTAAACTCATATTCTGTAGCTTTCCGCCATATCACAGGGTCTTTATCAGCAGATTGAACTGAGTTGAATTGAATCATGTTGCTGATGAAGAAAAGCTCCAGAACAAACTAGTAAGTGGCACCAACCAAACTGGTTTTCCATCTCCCTATATTAAGTTCTAAATGTCTTGACTACACTGCCTGAATCCACTTTCATTTATTTTACTTTTTGCTTTTATATACTTTTAAATTGAGACAGACTGACAGAGACAGAGGCATAATGATAGAACACTAACACCCTATGAAAAGGAGGCTGGGTTTATAGTCACAGACAAAAGGAAATAGATGGAGAAAGTCAGACTGGGTACAGTATGTGATGACTTCATGCTGACATGGTGGTGATACACCAGCAGCTGTAGCTCAGGCCTATAGTGCAGCTTCAGCACTGACCTTATAAGGACAACATCCCTCTTACTAATTTACTATCTATCTGACTAAATGACAGGCTAACTGATAAGCTGACTGTTAAAGGGAGAGGATGCAGGGAGCTGAGGCATGCAGTAGCTTCAACCTCAAATGATCTGCCGTTTCATAAAGTTGCGTTTATTATCACTGCTCCACACTTCTTCCCTGTTTGTAAGGCCTCTCATTTGTTTCCTGTCTCCTCCCACACTATAATCCCTGACACCCTTTCTTTCTTACTTTCCTCTCTTGCCTGCTTGTCTTTACTCTTTGTCCCTCTGATTACCTTATTCTCCTGTGTGACCGTGTGTTCACCTGTTGTTAAGTAAGGAGGTCAGCATGGATCACACACAGACACACATGAACACACACTCATACATACACATCTGGCTGTAGCTGGATTTCACCACTTTGCTAGGAGTGTAAAAAAGAAGGGTGTGTGTATGTGTGTGTGCGTGCGTGCAATGCGTGCGTGCGTGCATGCGTGTGTGTAAGTGGGAGTGACTGGAGCAGTCAGGGTGAGAGAGGATGAGAATGGGCCCGGCCTCCAGCTCCAGAGTCAGAGAGAGGAAAGCCCTCCCACAGGAAACCAGCGCTCCACTCCACATGGCCTTTTAAGGTAAAAAACTCCCCAAAACTCTTCTCACTAGGGAATAGGGCTAAGATATAGTCACATTTAAAGCTACAGAGAGAGCAGCAAAAAGCCGGATGGAAGCCTGTAAGGGGGGAAAGACTTTATGAAAAATTAAACAAAATTCAATGAGAGACAAAACTTGGAAGGAGAAAAGTCTACCTGAGTATTTCCCTCTTTTTGTAAATGAAGTTATGTATTAAGAGTGCAGACATGGTTAGGTATAACTCACATTTTCATAACATTTCACTATCAGAACATTTATTACTGAAGGCACACATTAGGTATGGTCATGACTGTATCTTTATGGCAAAGCCGGTGACCTGCTGCACACAGATGAGAAACATTCCTGTCGTCTGTCTGAGTCATATTAAGTGGAGAGGAGTGTGGGAAACAGATCCCATGCATTTCTACCATATGGGATAATGATCTGCAATTTAAAGCAACTGTGAACAAAAAATGCATCTATGCACTAAGTCATTATGGGAAATTGCTGTGTATTGTCAAGAGAATTACATAAGTTCCTGGCTTTAGGTCATTATCTCTTTTTGTTCATTACAGCAAAATAATTTCACTTTCACACGTCAGTAAGAGTATTAGCTTTGAGTCTGTTTGCATTTGACATGACTGTATTGTTGATTTAATTGCCACTGTTGTCAGAGACAATCATGTCACCAAGAGATGTAATTATGTACAAAGATTTTCATGTGATGCCAGGATGGTTTAATATCCCTCATAACCTGTTCTGTGACATCTGTAACACTCTGGATGTTGTTTTTGAAGACAAAGGCTGGAGGATGGCAATGTCGGTCTGTGGTGCAGACTTCCCTGACTTGTGTTGTCTTCCCGTCAACCTTGAAAAAAGGTTTTTGACGTGAAATGTGCATGAAATTTAGTACAGACATTCATGTTTCCTAGAGGATGAAGTCTTCTGACTTTGGTGATTCCCTGACCTCTCCTCAGACATTCACAGTCCCCTCAGGATGAGATGACATCATCGGACAAGGTACTGCATTGGCCAATCATGTACTTGAACACATTCCTGGAGGATTACTTTGTAATGCGATCGCCGAAACAAAAGAGAAAATAATTGCCACTGTGATAATTTCCCAGAGTTGTAAAATCCTATTCCAAAGTATTCCAAACCTCTGTGCAGTGTTTTGGCGTCTGCAAAGCCTTCAAATTCATGGACTTGTTGCTCAAAGTGGTCCTCCTAGACGCAACACACCCCCACCAGATCCATGCCATGTTTTACTGTAACACTTTGCTGAATGTACTGTATATTAGAGATATTGAAGCTGTTCACAAATTGTTAGCAGGTTAGGATTGGCAACCACAAAAAAGACGTGCCATGCCAAGTGTGTGTGTGTGTGTGTGTCTTCCCCTGACAGACTTTATATTGTGTGTGACTCCTGCTCCCGGCGCTGACCCAACGAGGTCATGACAACATGTTAATTCAACCCTTGCTTCCCTTTATTGCCTTTGCCGTGTGTGTATGTGTGTGTGTGTGTGTGTGTGTGTGTGTGTGTGTGTGTGTGTGTGTGTGTGTGTGTGTGTGTGTGTGTGTGTGTGTGTCTGCGTTGGTGCGGCCTCATCTTCCCCCCTGTTATCTGGCCTAACATTTGCCTCTTTGACATTGCTCACAGAGGATGTGTAAATAAAGATCCCTATGGTTGAATGGCTGTAACGAGAGCCTGTCTTGAGCTAGTTATTCAGTGTTTATCTCCTCATCACACTCATTCATGACAGAGGGGCTGACATGGAGAGAGGAAGGAGAGGAGGGGGAATAAATAGTAGACCGTTTCTGGTGGCGGAGGACAGAGAGAAGAGAAAATGAGAAAAGGGGGAAAACTTTTCTCACCTGGCACCTGGTATGATGAAGTAGAAAAGGAAGTCTTTTGAAATCTATAATAATGTATACATATCTAATAATATAGCCTTGTAAAGTTGATATAGCTAATGGGTAATGGCTCTTGCCTTCATTCTCCTTGCTCCACTTTATATTTTTACTTTGTATATATAAAAACATAGATTAGTGCAGCTTTATAAGTAAGTTACATGTTGCAATCTACGTGATTGTGCATGTATCAAACAGCTTCTCAGAATGTACTTTACATTGTATGTACACAGCATTAAAATAGACCTCATGTCTTCCTAAAAAGGTGGGTATCCGAGGACAAAGCTACTGCAATTAACAAAGCAACAAGGTTATCTAGGTGCCACACTTAAGAGCCCATGCAGGAAGAATGTATGACGTTAGGCTGCTGGTAGCTGCCAGCATAGCCCGGCTATGTGAAGCACTGCCGCTGCCAACATAGTCATGAGAGGTGAAAGGTCACTGTATGAGTGATCAACACCCTTCCTGGATTAGAAATGAAACAAAAAGGAAGGCTGCTCACATTAAAGTCTGAAATCCTGATACTAAAGGAACTCCCCCAAACGTACAGACCAGGTCAGCCTTCCTCTCCAGCGCTGCATTGTGCTGCATTTCTGACTGCTGGTTTGACAGCCTGGCCTGAAATGTTCTCCCTTCTGGTTTCCTGAACTTCCCACCCACGTCAAAACACATTGGTCACTCCCTAACTTCTTTTGTAAACCTACAGCTAGTTCCTCTCTCTGCAGCACCGTTATCTCTCTGTAAAAACACACCGGCCAACTACCAAACTCATGCGTCATGTATAAAATACATTACAACTGCATATGAATAATATGTTGGCTGGCGCGGCTGACCACAGTGTGTGTGTGTGTGTGTGTGTGTGTGTGTGTGTGTGTGTGTGTGTGTGTGTGATGGTGGTGGTGGTGGTGGTGGCTGAGAACAGGTCTCTGTCTTTTCGCCTCGCCCACATACTGTTAAACATATGGCTTCATTTAGGGACTAATAGAAGGGGTCATTTGTCATCAGCAGTATAAACAAACCAGGATACACTCAAGCACACACACACACACACACACACACACGCACGCACGCACGCATGCAAACACAGGCCTCATGTTTATGTTATCTTTTTTATTTATGTTGCTGTTACAATATATTCTGTTTTACCATTCATCCCAAACAGTTTCAAAATAATTTTTAAAGTTGTATCCTCTTTTTCTACTTTTGCTGAGTTCCACCCATTCTACCTCTATCCCTGGTAGAAATATTGCTGCTTTCCATTTGTAGGGGTGTCCCTTCTTTCCTCACAAAATGCAGTGACTTTTATAAAAAGTGTGTGAGCAGCTCCCTCTTCTGGGCTTGCAGAGTATCCCGAATGTCAAAAGACAGAGCAGCAAACAGGCCCTGATCATTGGGCCTCATTCACCAATATCTTCCTAAGTTTTCTCTTAAATATGTTCTTAAGAAGGTTCCTAAGAAGAATCTGCGTCGGATTCATGACGTGTTCTTAAACAGCAGATTTGTTCGCATCTGTGTTCTTAGGATTGATGAATCCCACGTCTTCGTAACTGAAAGCGCGTGCCAGTTGTTCCTAATTAGCATAAGATAATGCCACGCAAATTCCCATATAAGGACATGACACTTCCTGTGCACCTCCTGGGAGACAGGTTTTCGGAGATTGTCGGAGCCGCGGTGGACGAAGTACTGAATCTCAGTACTTAAATAAAAGTACAAATATCCAGAGACTTATTTACTTTAGTAAAAGTAGAAGATGTCCACTACCACAAACAAAGCCTGGCTTTTAAAAAAAGTTCCTATCCTAACCAGCATAAAACGGAAATGTGTTGTTAGAATCAGAATGCGGTTGGTTTTATTCATGGATGTATTTTCTTTTCTTTAACCATGCAAGTAAGCAAATACTTGTGTGTGAAGCAGCGCAAATGGGGAGATGTGAAGAGGTCCAGCCAAATAAATAAGATATGAATGCGTCTTACGCAGCCTGGCGGAGGAGTAAACGACGCTGTGGTGAGAAATAGATGGCAACTATGATTTAAAAACGGGAATAATAAAAACAAACGTTTTCATTTTCACTTTTACCGGAGGTTGTATTACCGAGGGTCAGCGGCGCCGCGCCCGGGCTCTGCAGCACCGGAGCCGGCTTGGATCAGCGGTGCCCCATATATACAGTATCTATGGCAACTGAAAGAAATAGATAATTGCTGCAAAATGTAACAAAGTAAAAGTCAAAAGTAGGCGTAAAGTAAAGATACGTGAAAAATGTACTTAAGTACAGTTACGAAGAATTTGTACTTTGTTACATTTTACCACTGCATTTTGGCCCTATAAATAGCGATCAATCACCAAATAACGCAGGATTTAATCAGTTTAATTGCTGATGTAAATTGCACTGTTAGTGTTTTTTTGCATAATATGATTTTGTTTTTCAACAAATGATCAGAAATACATTACAGTACAATATTATCATTGTAAATGACTGTAGAATTGAATAAAATGCAGTAACCAATCATTTGGAGCAAATTGTCATCACTCAAATGTGCGTAAGAGTGCTTTTCAGTGTTCGTAGATTTTGTTCTTAGCTAAGAACAAATCCAAGTTAAGAAAACATTAGTGAATGCCAGAATCTTCGTAAAAAGTGCGTAAGAAGGGTTTAAGAACACATTTCTTCGTAAGAACGGTTGTTGAATGAAGCCCATTGTTCTTTCTTAGCATCTGTTTCTTGCAAGTTTCTTGCAACCCATTTCATTTATGGGTTGACTGAGAAACTATGGAAAAGTTCCCCACAGTTTAAAATCTCCCAATTGGACAACTGCATCTGAACTTTAGACTCTTTTTTTTTAGCCACCTGGTTTATCATAGGCATTTCTATAATTTATTGGTCTAACATTAAAAAACACTTCATGAAGTTTTGCTCTAATTATGTCTTTAAAAAAACAGAAGAAGACACACAAATGAGAAATCAGGAATTAAGCCTGTCCTATTGCCTTATCTGATTCGAGGAATCTACAGTATCTAAGCATAGAGGGTGCTACTAATAAATTCCATTTAGCTGCTTTAGTTTCAGGGTCCTGGTACAGTGCATGCTGGCTCACTGTCACACTGTCATGGCTTACTGGGACACCTGAGTAATACAGAGCCATCTTGTATGTTACACAAATCAATTTGACATGACAAGTCAAAATGTCTGCTATGAAAAAGGTCTATTATACACCAGATCATGTTGTTGATCAGTAATCAATAATTGAGACACGATTACTTGACCAACATATAGTTCCTTATAGGTTTCTTATTAGGTCTGCCTGCCTCTTAACTTACACACTCACATGTAAAAAAAACCCTGCTACTTCAATCAAAGGGGGCAGAGAAGAGGTTGTAGAATAATGAAACCATTCTAAGTACAAATCA
This sequence comes from Perca flavescens, assembly GCF_004354835.1. NCBI lineage: Eukaryota > Metazoa > Chordata > Actinopteri > Perciformes > Percidae > Perca > Perca flavescens. The sequence continues at coordinate 17,169,757 of NC_041339.1, read as the reverse complement.
GTGTTGCCTCCAGCGCATACAAAATGTGGCAGTATGTAGTAAAACTAAATCTCCCTAAAAACATGACACATCCAAAATAAAGCTGCCTTGACTGTTGCGTCAGTCTACTGATCAAAGTATCATTGACACTGAGCGGCCTTTTGTGCTAGATCATGTGAAGACAGATGTATGGCAAACCATGTTTTTCTTTTTCTTTTGTAAATAGACAAACAAACCCAGTAGTACAAGTATGTCAATATTATCACCATTACTACTATTAATATTTTTTGCGTCAAGCTAAAAAAAAAAAAAAAAAATAATGACAGCGAGACATATCTTACTTGTATACACTTAATCTTTCGAAAAAAGCACGAATGGAAAATGTGTGTATTTTAATGTGGGAACACTGGAAAGAATCTGTGATTGGACACATTGGCATTTCTTTTTTTTTCAAAATGTAACAAAAAGTCAAAACTCCTAACAAGACACTGAACGTACTGCATTCCCAAATGTGTCAAGGTTAATGGATGTGTTTTAGAACAAGTATTTGACTTCAGAGCCATACCAAATGGTTTTATCTGGATGTTAGTTTGATGGGCAGAGACTGTTTCTATCTCTGCTGATAGTCCCTGCACTTGTTGTTATTGTTTTGGGTAGCTGTTAATGTCATGACCTTGGATATTATATATCTTGATATATATTTATACAAGATGGCAGTGGTGGAATGTAACTAAGTACATTTACTCAAGGACTGTACTTAAGTACAAATTGAAGTATTTTCTACTTCTACTCTGCTACATTTCAGAGAGAAATATTGTTCTTTTTACTCCAATACATTCATCTGACAGCTTTAGTTACTAGATAGTTTACAAATTAAGATTTTTGCAAGTCGTTTATAAAATACAATATTTTATTACATATTAAACTACCCAACAATATACAGGCCTACAAGTACAGTTGAAATGATTAGCTGATTAAACATTTAGCTGGTTGACAGAACTATTTTGACCATTTCCAGTTTCTAAAATGAGAGCTTTTCTGCATTGAGTACTTTTACTTTTAATACTTTAAGTACATTTTCCTGATGATATTTTACATACTTTTACTTAAGTAACATTTTCATTGCATGGTTTTTACTTGTAACAGAGTATTTTTACAGTGTGGTATTAGTACTTTTACCCAAGTAAAGGATCTGAATACTTCTTCCACCACTGCAAGACGGGGGTATAAGCTCAGCCTAAATATCAATAAACAAACACTACTACAGGCGGATGTCTGTGCCCAGAATCAACCAGAGTGTACTGTCCATTTAGTCATTGTTTGCCAATGTTTCCCAATTCATCCTGACTTTATGGCCTCATTATTTGGAAAGGCAACATGAAACTCAGAAGGGTTTGTAGTGACAGTTGAAGAGAATATGGGTCATTAAAAAAATCATCAAGCAACAAAGACTTTAAAGCTCTTTCAAAAACACTAAAACGGAAATCGTCATGAAGATGTGCACAATAACACAGCAATGAAAAAAGTAAATAAAACTGCATATTAATGAACAAGTCCACCCAGCTGCATGGTCTTTATGCTTCATTTTTAAAAGCTTTCCATAGGGGGAAGCATTGCATTGCAAGTGAACTGACTCCTGCAGTTAAACCCTGACACTTCAGCTGGCCTCCTGTCTTTTCCTGAACTGAGAGATTACACATAGAGGTTCCCAAATGTTTTTGTTAGCTGCAACAAGGAATTTATAGTCATGCGTTACCTTAATACATTTTAACATATAGCTATATATATCTTGTTTACGATTAGATAACTGACATTTAACCATGAATTGCATAGATTTATGATACATGATTACAAACAACAAATGGTTTCCAGAATGTGCTATCAATATTTTTCTCAAAGTTTTTGGTTAGAACAACATTGTTATTTATTTCTAGAACTACAGTGCAGAGCCATGTTGAAATCTTTTGACAGATTTTGCCACAATAAGTGTAAAAGTGGCCACTGCGCACTAATATGTATTTGATTTGAAACAAATGGATTAGCATGAAGGACAAACATACAATCAAGCTGTCAGAGTCCAGGCGAAGGCATCAGATGCATCAATAACGAGACAGAGATGGATGGCAGCTTGCTTATCTGCTTAGCTCAGATCTATGTCAACGCCTTGAATACAATGCATTCATTATGGAGTGTGACACAGACTGAATATTGTGCGGTGCCCGGGCATGAAGAAAGGGAAGGCCGCGGCACTTTGTGAAGTGGGTCAACCCAATGAAGAGGTTACCAGTTGGCTATGTCAGCAGAATGATGTGATTTGATAATTCCCATAGCCTATGAACCCTCAGAGAAGCAAAGAAACCTGCTAAGGGCCTGCCGTCGGACCAATTATCCCATAATCCTTTGTCTCCCACTAAATACTGAGACATTTGTGGGGACAGATTGGATGTTACGTGTAATGTTGGTTTGAATTAGTCTTAAATGCAACCAGAAACCCCCATGATAATATTTCAGTCAAGCAGTGAACAAACCTCATGAAAACTTCACATCCTGCAAATCAGTGTTGGAAAGAACATGAATGTTTAATGCAAAGCAGATAATCTATATGTGGACGTGTTCCCAGAACTGACAGGATCAGTTACAGTTGTGAAGCCTGAAAATAATTTTACTTACATGTGAGAGTTTGCCATTCATGAACAACAACAAAAACAAGATAGATAGATAGATACATACATAGATTTGACCTTTAAATGCCTCCTCTGTTAAGATTCTGGTATGCTATCTCTTTTCCATATGTACGGCAGAACTACTTTGAGCCTGACATGAAACGTGAGGTCAAAACACATTGATGAGAAAAAAAGCTTTCAGTATGCTTTCCGTCTAAAGTCAACGTCCTAGAGTAACCTTTCCACACTTCTACATTAAGGTGATTACAGGAGAAGTAAATGTTTAACAAGGGATCTTCAGTAGGAGTAAAAGCTGTAGGTGTTCAATGTACAATTGATTTTCATTTTATTATGTGGTTTTTAGATGGGTCAACATGCAAAACCGTTTAAAATAGCAAAACTTGTTAAAATGATTCAAACTTTGTACACTGGTACTCCCAATGTTAGGGTGTTAGGGTGTTGAGTTACAAGTAGACAACCTCGATATGGGAAAGTGTAAGTGTGTGTGTGTGTGTGTGTGTGTGTGTGTGTGTGTGTGTGTGTGTGTGTGTGTGTGTGTGTGTGTGCAAGCCTGTACTCATTAGTGTGTCTGAATCTGTGGGTGATCCCTTCCCGGCCAATCGGTTTGAAGCAGGAGTTTTCGGGGGGGAGGCGGTCCATGGATGATCAAGGATGGGGGAGGTTAAGCTCTAAATCAGGCTGTAAAACATTGACCTGAAGGAGTAAGTCAGTGGTGTAGTATGTTGCCTGTAGTAGCGTCTCAGGCCAAGAACCTGTCTTCAGCGACACGAGGGGGACATCTGTTGCTGGACATGAATCAGCTAAGACAGAACATAGTCCTAAACTATCATCAGCCACTGGCTTCTTCTTGGACACGCCTTTAGAAATAAATTACAAGCTAAAGTTTAGAGGTGGTTTGGTGTTTGTTAACGCACGATAGACCCTGATCTGTACACTGTAAAGATCTCTGCAAAGCCTTCCATCTTGGCATTGACAGTAGGATCAAAATTAGTAAGGCTGTTGAGACAACTGCTTGAGTTATTTATGATTTTGATAATTGTACAAGAAAAGCTGCAGTGGTTTGGTGCATGTAAGTTAGTAATTGGGCTCCTGTGGAGCAACAATTTCCTGTGGTGATACTGTCGGCACACTGTAAACTTTCTATCTGCAGTTTCTTGACTTGTAACTATCTGAAACATATGTATGGAGACCAGTGAACAGCTGCAGCACAGTCTGGAAATGTTTATCTTGTTCAACTATCAATTTATTATGCAACATAGCAGAAACATGCCAAATGGAAATAAAGATACACATACAAATAAAGATAAGTCATATAATATATTCTATTGTTCAGAAAACTGTTGCAAACTTGTTGCTATTCATGAAGAATACATCAAAGAGGTGATTTATTTGTAGCAATGTGTTTTAACTGACCTCATTTCCAGGTCAAATTATGTCCCATTTCCTCTTAAAAGGTTATCGTTCCTCAAAATTACCTAAAACTGTCACACTTTGTTTAGAACGAGCCTCTGACACAGTGCGAGTCATTCAAATAATTGCTTCCTTCTATTATTTGGAACCATTTTAGGACTTTCTCTACCACACAAAAGTCTATAATAAGACCCGTAGGAGGCATTTTCCTTTGTCAGGAAATAGAGACAAGTATTCAAAGTTCACAATTTGGCATTTATTATCAATGACACACTTTTTTTGCCACACTCGTGGCATGGCTCTAGTGAACTGTCTGTCAGTCGGTTGGGCAATCCACCACTTTGGTCCTGACTGAAACATCTCAACAACTATTGCCATGCAATTTGATACAGACATTTATGGTCCCCAAAGGATAAATCCTAATAACTTTGGTGATCCCCTGACTTCTGAGTGAAATCAAACTGTTTTTGATCGATGTCATACAATGTCTCCACTTCAGGATGAATTGTTAATTGTTAAACTTGATATTCGATCTAGTGCAATCATCAGGTCAAAATTATGTATACATTTCATCAGCCTCAGCTTTACTTGGTGTAATTAGCAAATATTATCAGGCCAACACGATCCCTTTCCCTAAGTGGCTTTGTCACTTGTCAGGCCGCCATTGTAAATAAGAACCTGTTCTTAATGACTTGCCTGTAAAAAATAAAGGTGAGAACCGGTATTTATCCATAAACAACAAACAAGTTTTTTTTTTATAAATATCCTGTTTGCTTTGTTGCCCAACACAACTAATGTATTGAACTGTTAGCCACTGAGCAACTTCTGAGGGTTTGTTCCTTTGGATTTATTACTATATTTAAAGTTACAGATGCTTAAGGTTACAGGTACTTGTAGAGCAAATGTTCACTTTTTATCTTTACCAAACCCCTCTTACTATTTCAGTAAGTAATCCTCCTACAAGTGTTTTTCAAATCCCTCCTTCAACTGTGCAGATAACTCATAGCATGCTAGCAAACAAGTCTGAATATGTCAGTCTTCGACTCTCCTCTGGCTTGAACTTCCCAACTAGTCACATTCCAGGGAAGAGCACAGGTACGAGGCTGGTGAAGACTTCTTAAAGTCAGAAGGGATGATTAAGAGAGACAGATGTGAGCGAAGGAAGAGAAAGAAAAAACAGTGAAAGGAAAAGAAAAGAAAAACACACCAATGAGGAGACCATGGGGGTTCAACACTACTGGCTGCTAATGTTGCTAGTCGACTGCCGGGACCGAGTTACAGGTAGCGTGGTGGTAGAGTGTGAAGATTAGTGTATGCGTGTGTGTGTGTGTGTGTGTGTGTGTGTGTGTGTGTGTGTGTGTGTGTGTGTGTGTGTGTGTGTGTGTGTGTGTGTGTGTGTGTGTGTGTGTGTGTTTCCTCACCTGCCCTCTGAATAAGTATGTGGGGTTGTTTGAGGTTGTTTAGCTTAGTTAGGTTGTGTGTATGTGAGTCTCAGTGCATGTGGATGTGTTAGTATGCAGTTTTTGGCTGCTGTGGTGGACTGGCCTCTTCTGGGCTCAGACTATGGCTCAGACATGTCTCAACCTGTCCTCTCAGGAATGCTGCATTGAGCCAGCCTGCAAAACCTGCGAGTGACGTAAACATAATGTTTGGCTTACTAAATTGTGAATAATATGGTACACACATTTATTAAGGGTTTAGGTAAGTGGGATTTACTCAGGAGGGGCAACGGTTATTGGGTAATAACATCTTGTATAGGAAAGTGCAAGTCTTTTTCAAGGCTTTCTCTGGGTAGTCAGCACTTTCACAGTCTACACAGATCAGTAATCAGTCATACAGTATAACTGCAGTCCAAATTTGTTCTGACGGTTGAAGGAGGTAAAATCACACATAAAAATTTGGTTTGTTGATTTTAATTGGGAGCATGAATGTGCTCACCAAATGTTATGTTAATCGGAACATTGTTGTCACAGATAAACAAATAAACAAAAGATTGTCATTTCAGTAAAGCTTTTACATGTAATATGTTATTTAAAGGTTTAATGGAAATTCAGGAGTTATTGGATGTTGAAGACCGAAGAATGGATGTAAAAGGGGAGGGACAAGAAGATGTCATCTGTAGGCTGGTCTGGGAGGACGTACTGAAGACCGGGGGGAGGGAGACTCAGTGTGGGAGTTACGTCTTAGGCGGTTTTCCCAGCCCCAGACGATGAGACGTGGGAGAGGAATGCACCAGATGGAATATGAAAGAAGGCATGAGCAGAAGGGGGGGGGAGGTTAGGGGGTAGGGATAAGGTAGGAAGGAGAATGGATAAAGGGCAGGTAGAATGAGACTAAGTTAAGATAAGATCAACTTTATTGATCCCACATCTGGGGAATTCACTTGTTGGAGCAGCTCAAGAGTCAATAAAGCAAAAAAAAAAAAGAAAACAAGATTTAAAATATTGGACAAAAATACAAATAAAATAGCTTTATATACTATATACACCATTCACTTATTATTATAGGCAAATATATTTTGTGACAAAAAGGATTTTCTGAATAACAACATTCAGTGCCAATAGTATGTAGTGTTGACATACACAAAGATGTAAGATGTAAATAGGTGAACGAATAAATAAATAAGTGAACAACAATAACATGTAGTAACTATTTTACAGTAACAAGATGTCTTGATTTATTATTGTCCTCAATATTTCCCAAATCTGTGGTTTTAGCTGACCTAATGCTAAATAATTACAAGCATCTTCAGAGAGGAGTACTCATGTTTTAGTTTATTGTTCAATGTAAAATGGAGAGTGTCGATTAAGATAATTATTTCTTGCAATAGCAGGCAAGAAGCTTGTAAGTATAACAACATGTCATCTGCATAAAGGCTGATTTTATGTTGTGAGGTGCTGCAGCAATTGGTTCACTGAAGATGAAAAACATGGAAGGTGAAAGTGGGCATCCTTGTCTGGTTTCTCTTTGAGGTGTGAAGTGACTGGAATGTTATCTGTTTTGCCAGGTGCTGTGAGTGGCATCAGTCCATATATAAAACATTATGAGGGCTTGTCGTACGACAGGGAGGATCTTCACAGGAAGCACCTGAGAGCCAAGAGAGCCTCACACCTTCAGGAGCACACACTGCAACTGGACTTTACTGCTTTCCACAGGTAACGTCACATTTCTCTAACTTTGGCAACTGTTTCAAAAGCCCTCTTAAAAACACAGTCTGGCTATTTTTTCTTCTGTTAGATTTATTTATTCACATTCTAAACCCATAACACGTGTCAACAATTAATTGTCCATATTTTCCTGCTGGTAATAGATCTACATACCTTTCACTACACTACAAAGCGTTGACCACATCTGTGAGCTGTTTGTATTTTTGTTCCTGCAGAACTTTCCGTCTCCGTTTAAAACGCAATGCAGCATAATTTTCAGAAGATTTCATGGTGGTCAGTGAAAATGGTTCCACATCGGCTGATCTCTCCCACATATATTCTGGAACACTAGAGGGTGGGTATGACTGTGATATCTGGTCCACTAGAGCTGGGAACAGTTAACTGTAATTCAAGTCTAAGTGAATTTACTGGGCATCAAAGCTTTTAATTACCTAACATCAACAGTCATAGTCTTGGATAAAACATCTGGATGCAAATCTGTTTGTGGAAAAACTTCCCTGGTTTTTGAAATTTGAGAACAAAGTAAAATATATTGAACTGTGCAGATCGAAAAGTCAATTAGTTGCTTTCTCATTATTGCCCCATCTCTCCTCTTGTATCTGCTGCCTCTAATCTTGAAGTTTCTCTCAGTATCTTATCTATTTATTCTTTCGGTCTCTCTGACCTTGGCATGTTATCTCTCCTGACCTGGTCTTGCAGATGAACATGGTTCAGCCTGCCATGGCTCGGTATTACAGGGTCAGTTTGAGGGAACCATCCATACAGACAACGGGACCTATCACACAGAGCCAATACATAGATACACCAGCAACCAAACAGATCACCACTCTATAATCTACCACGAGGATGACATGGGTAAGACTACCTCCTGTTTTCCACTTTACAAATACATTTCTCAGAAAATGTTGTCTCAGCACATATTTTCTAACTGCCTCCAGCAGTGTCCAGGATGAAAAACTCTGAAGCTTGTGCATTTGCAGACTGAAATTGTCCAAAGGACACCCCATTACCTCAGCTGTTTTTCTTGGCTATTTGGTGATAATGGCAAGAGCAGAACAATAAAATTCCTTTCTACAGTAGATCTCCAGTTTGATTCATGGCCCCCCTAGTAGTCTCACAACTACAGCCTGTTACTAATCCCCATTTCACTGTTCTCATACAGTATCTGTACAGTATCTGTAGCCTCAAGCTCTATTACAAACTAAGGTTACTAGGGGTCAATGAACTATCTGCACCCTTAACTCGTAGTAAGAGTGGAGTTATACTGTAACAGCAGAACCTATTTAGCAACCTTCCTGGGCACATGCAAAAGAAAAGATAAAGCAAAGATGGTGTGACTTTTGATGGAGGGGGAGGAGAGATGGGGGATAAAGTAACAAGGAAGGTATGAAGGTGAAAGAAGAGGTACAGTACAACGGCAGGAGAAGGAAAAGTGTTTCTAAAGGGAATGGGGAGATGAATAAGAGGAGCAGGTAGAGGATCTTCCAGGGATTAAAGTTGTTGAAAACATACTCTTAGTTGCCATACAATTGTGTCATCTTATGGTTTGGCCATATGGCAGTCATCAGTGAAAGCTGTAAAAATGTTGTGTGCATGTGTATTTCTATCTGGGTGGGTTTCTCTGGCTATGTGTACACATTTACATTGGAATAGGATTATTTCCAAGAAAGCATTTTCCTGGAAACATAGTTGATTGGGCCAAACCACACCCTTGTGTTTGTTCTTAAGTCTACACAGACTCCGTGGCTGCCTTCCTCCCTACACCTCACGCCATTTCTTCAACATCTTTCATGACTGTAGCAACATTTACATGATATAAAGCTGCAGCTGACAACATCCCGTTCTTCATTCACAGGCCAGCATATCTGCAGAAAACTGTGAAAGATTTGGCTATTGATATTTCAATAAACAAGCAATGCTTTCTTACAAGAGGGAAATTAGGACACACATGGCTGACATAATGTGTCTACTCCTGTGTGTATTTCCACTTCCTGTGGTTGTTGTCTGGGGGCAACAAAGGTTTTGTAAGGAGCTTTTTCTCCCCTGGGATGTAGGTAATGTAATGTAATGACATCAGGAAACAGGGCAACTAAGGGCACCATTCTACATATAGACAGGACACATTAATAGTATGAAGAACCACATCACGATTTCATAAATTTTTAAGGGGTAGAGATGCCATGAGTAGTACAGGAATACCCCCTGATGGAGTCTAGACACCAGGACTGTCGTACTGGGGTGGGGGAACTGAGTACCCAGGGCCCTTGTATGAGGAGGGACCAAAAAGATGCTAGAATAATAGTGAATGCAAGGAGGGGCGCATAGAGAATGACTTTCTACAGGGCCCAGAATTGTGTGCTACGCCCCTGCCAGACACTGGTGGTGAAGGGATGAAAGGAAATGCCTGAAGGTCTGGATTGATGTGATGTGGAGCTTCTAATGATGGAAGGAACCCTGGACTATAGATGTGGTGACAACTGGAAGTGAATATGGTGGAGGAGGGTAACATCGATTTCACACTGAAAGAACAACTGACAGCAGAAGAGAGGAGAACATTTTTAAAGTTTGACAATAATGATGTAATTGGCTCTTGGAGATCATGTCAACATCTGGTTGGTTTAACTGAAAGAGAGAAAAGCCCATAGTCAGCTGATAAAGTTGGAAGAGAGAGAGAATGAAGGATAAACAAAGAGTTTTCCTGAATGAAATTCTGCCAAGCTTTTATTAGCCGTTTAGTAGTCTAGCATGGTAGTAAACACCCTGGTTTATGTGACCATCCCTTTGAAGTTAAGCGTAAATGATGATGGGTAACTACAGTATTAACTTCATACTTCCTCAAGATAAATCAAGGGTAACACACATACTTCAAATATCGCTGAAAAGCTTTTAATGTTTAACTCCAGGGATATGAATTGTTGCTTCAAACCGAAAGGGATTTTACAGTCAGGAAGTAGTTTGAGGGAAGTTGTGTGTGATCCCTTTCCATTTCCTTACTTAGAACTTTCATTAAGATTAAGATTCAACACATACAAATCAGTCCAATCTTCAGTTTAACAATCATGTAAATACATTTTTTAAACATCTATTTCGTCATGGTATTCATTTCCAAACTATTTTATACGAGCATGGATCACTTGAGAAATATCTCTATGGAAAACTGGCTGAACTTTTTGTGTTGCAGCAATGACTTGAGGTTTTCAGTCTTTTGCATTTCAATCAGGAGAGACAAGTGAATGAAGTAAAGATGAATCTTTATTATTACTGATGATGTGATAATTGAGTCTTGGCAGAAAGTCTTTGATGTTTAGAGGCAGAGATTTGTAACTGAGGGGCGTCTGCCCTGAGCAGCAGAAATTGTGGTGGCTGATGATTCTGATGGAGCTGAAGAATATGCAAAGACTGGTGGTGATGGAGAATTGGAGGTGCGCTTTGCCATTTGTGACAATTTGCACTGAAACGACAGCTGACAGCAACAGAGAGGATAAGAAATTTAAATAGCGTAACAGCCGTGAATGCACCGATTTCATAACAGTAGCATGAACTAAAGGCAAAGCAAGAATCATATTTAAAAAGAGGAAGTAGCAGGATGATAGGCTAACAATGTAGGTGTGTTGCTGAGCTACTAAATAGATGGGATCAGCTGATGGGAACAGCTGATAACATAACTGACAGCCTCCGACAGGAGAGCAAGGAATGATGAGTGAGCATGTGTGTAAGGATTGAATGCAGATGCAAGAGAAAAAAAAACTACAGGCCTAAGCATGCAAAAGTATAGTCTTCCTGACTCATCTTATGCTAAAGCTTCATTAGTGCTATCTGTTACAGTTGCAAGAAAGTGTGACTGTTCTCTAAAATATAGCCATACAGTATTGTACCAAGTCAGCTCTACAGAGGTTTCATCACTTGCTTAAATGGGGAGGATGCATGTTGATATGGGATATCTGGACAACATGAGACATAAAATCTGGACAAAGTACAAAATCTCCCACCAATTGTGTGAATCATGTTTTTGTAAGAACACTAGGGCCTGTGGTTGAATAGATCTGAGGAGTGGTGTGCACATACTTTCTCATAGGCAGGGGAAAAAGCTTCTATGACACACAGAGGTTAGTGTTATGTTATATTTAGCTTTAGGGTTATTTTTCACTTGAGCTAGCCAATGGGGCACTTGAGGGCACTTGGCCTGACCAAAGGGGTCATTCATGGGGCACTTGGTCAGTGATTTTAGGGCATAAATGTCCTTCTGCAGTACAGACATCATGGTTTAAAAAGGGGCCTTTCAACATTCAATGTTTTTTTTTAGCCAGTGTTGCACCTGCTCCCAACAAACCAAACTCCCTAACCATAATGCAAGAATACATATATGTAATTTTGTGTCAGTGTGTTGCTCATACATACTTTCACTGACATACTGTATACATAAAGCCGGAATGAGATTCAAATGGCTCTGGCTCAAAGTGGAACTTCAGTATTTTTCAACCTGCTCTGATTGTTATTATTAGTGTACGACACCTTTATGGAAAGGACCCTACAGAGAAATAAGATGTTTTACTTTACCTTTCGCTTAATCTTGTCTGTGTCTAACCTAAGTCGCAGAGAAGTCTCGTTTTGAAATGTTGTGAGACGTGAATTGTTGCCATAAGAGAGCGGAGTGAGAGTTAAAGAGAGGAGTGTAAGGAAGCGTTTGTTGTGTTGGATCACAGAAAGCGTAGCTTGGTGTTATCGAAAAGTTTTTAATGTTATGGCTGAATATTTAGAGGACTTTGAAAATGTGGATGAGTCAAGTCACCCCCCCAAGGTTTCAGAACAAGACTTTGATAGTTTGACAGTTTATAATTGTTATGGAGCATAATTCTTGAATTGGCAAAAACTGATAATCTTTTGCAACTTAGGCAAGAAAGAGACACAGAAACAAACTGAGAGAGAGAGAGAGAGAGAGAGAGAGAGAGAGAGAGAGAGAGAGAGAGAGAGAGAGAGAGAGAACATGGGCAAGTAGAAAGGTCTGGAAAAAATTTGGGTTGACACCTAGCATTTACACCTCCACATCCACCTCCACCCCCACTCATGCCATGTATAGAACTAAATACTGGTTTGTGATTGGCTGCAGGACTTTCATAGGATGGTGTGATCCAATCATGTGTTGCTTGTTCCTAGGTCCATGTCTGTTTCAGGGAGATGTTGTACTGCTGAATGAATGTTTCTCTCTCACACACACACACACACACACACACACACACACACACACATATATATATATATATGTACACATGCACACACTGTGCATTACCCCCTGAAGTTCTTCTTTCACTAGTTAACTGGCAAAACATTGCCTGATTCTGTCACTCTCACATTACTGCATGTGAAAGTGATTATTATGTCATGTGCCTCTACTGTAAGTTGTGGAATTCAAAGCCCATTTTTGTCCACATGAATGTAGCTGGACTGCTTTGTTTTCTGAACATTAGTCTCAGTCTCTACATTAGAATAATATAACCACAGAGTTAGTGCTACATCCCACTTAAATCTATTGTTTCAACTAAATTTTGCAGCAGTGTACTTTGCATTAACTTACATTCTTTCTTCCATATTCATACGCATATTCCCCGCAGTCCCTGACCGTAAACCTAATACACTATGTTGCAATGAAGTCCTTTTGGCTCTTTGCTTTTTTGTGGAATTCTGTCTTTGCCAGTGCAAGAAGATGGGCCAATTCATGCAAATGCAATGCCTCCCCTGACTGCAATTCCATCATTATTGCATCAATCTGAACGAGGCAGCCGTCCCAGAGGTATTGCAAATCACAGAGTGAAATCAAACCAGCAGTTATCACAGCTTTTTCCACAGGCTGCCCCATGGCTCCCACTCAATACCACAGTGCTGATTTCTAAATGTGGGACCTATATTTATAAAGTGTTGCTTGACATGCTGGTCACTCAGGGGCTGATTTCAATTTATTTCTGCACATAATACGCCAACAAATTTGAATGACTGGTATCGTTACTTGTGTCATTCAGTATAGGAACTAATATGAACTTTTGTATCTTGAATCCAAAAATAAACTGTCATCTTTTCTATGACTGGGGTTATAAAGCAATAACTGTGACCTTGTACACCTGTTGAGTAAACAAAAGAAGTCATTGACCAACGGTCTTTACTTTGTTTCAAACGTAAGGGCTTCCTTTATTTACAAGACCTTGAAATGTTAGGAAAGACATCACATAATATAACTATAAAACAAAAATGCTCTTAATTTGCCAAATATTCCCCACATTTTACCAAAGCCCCAGAAACCCCTTGCTCGGGGCCCTGAAAGAGATAATATCGGTAATTCCTGGGATGTTTTAATCAGTATTTCCTTCCCAGATCAATACTCCTGGTTAAGCACACACACACACACACACACACACACACACACACACACACACACACACACACACACACACAACAAAAAAAAATGTTTTATCAAAGATCAGACTGTGGCCTTGGTCCACATCACTAGTGTGTTTATTTGTGAGCTTATCTCACACAATGTCCTGTTTGCTCCAAAAAATGAACAGTAGTGGGTTGAACCAAACCTTGTGTTTAATCTCTGTTCAATTATTTATTATGATTGGAGAACTGTTTTACTGGCAGCATGGTGGCCCAGTGGTTAGCACTGTGGCATCACAGCAAGAAGGTTCTGTGTTCGAATCCAAGTCGTTCCGGGGCCTTTCTGTGTGGAGTTTGCATGTTCTCCCCATGTTTGCGTGGGTTTCCTCCGTGTGCTCCGGTTTCCCCCACCATCAAAAACATGTACTAGTTTCTCCAGTCAGTGCCCTTGATCAAGGCACTGGCTCAGATCTGGAGTTGGTCCCCGGGCGCTATCATTGGCTGCCCATTTCGCTACATGTACGTGTATGTGACAAATAAAGTACCTTTACCTTTATTGGGGACCTGGGGCGGATCTAGAAATATATTCATGGGGTGGCAAGAGGGTGGCACCTCGTGGCAGAATTAATATTTATTTGGAAAGCCCCTGAATGAAGTAGAATGTCTTTCCTTATTGTATATTACTGGTAAATAAACAAGTTGTTAGAGGTAATTTTAGAAGTGTGCTGGGATTTATGAAAAAACCTTACCTAACCCATAGTATAGCTTTTTTTACTTAATATGGAAAAGAACCGTTCACGGCGAATCCCAGGTAAATAAGACTGCAGAGATCTTACAGCAGGGCTATTCAACTATATTGTTCAAATGACAGAAAACTCAATGCCTAGAAGCTGAACATTTCCCTAAACTATTGTAAAAAAAAAAAAAATCATATAATTCCTGATCAAAATACTGAGACAGACAGCCTCCCACTTCATGAAAGACCTGGGTCTGGATAGTTTAGAACAGGTGGAGATCATCATGGCCATGGAGGATGAGTTTGGCTTTGAGATCCCTGACGCAGAAGCAGGGAAGTTGATAACTCCTGAGGACATTGTACAGTACATCGCAGACAAGTACATTTATGAATAATCTGTTATCTGCTATAGTTCACTACAGAGAGAGGTTGACCCCAGCGTGACCCCGCAGGAAGTACATTTCCCACTTCCCACTGCTCTTCTGTGCATTAGGGCATCGTTGACGTCAGCTGCCGTTTAGTACATGTGCTGCATGTTAAACACACTATAGGCTACCTCTCGGTGCTGCCGTGTGAAGCACGGACATCGCCGCTCAGAATGCCATCCATCTTGTAAATGTTGTAAATTTATGCTTGAAGCTGCATGGCATTATATCTGGTTTACCTTGACGCATGTGGATGTAGTCCAGTGTGACTTAGGTCCTCCCGCAAAACCGAAACTAATCGGCATGTGAATAGAAGGAAAGTGTGAAAGGGAGTGGGGGAGGGTGGGCGGAGTTAGTTCAGTCACTTTATTATCCCAAATGGGAAACTTGATATGCAGTCAGGAGTGCAAGATAAAAAACCTATTCAAACAACATACAAATAAACAAGACAACAATACAAAGACATGACTACAAAAATGTATCCTGTATAATACATACAACACAATTGTATACCACAGGAGCAATCTCTAAAAATAATTCTACATTAAATGTGCAAATTAAGCCTAGTTATTGCACATGGAACAAAGAAGTTTTTACTCCTATTCCTCTTGAACACGGGTACTCTAAATCTGCGACCTGAGGGAGTGTTACGATTTCAGAGTGAATGGGCTGGTTTGTGCAGTCTAATATAGACCTGGCCTTGTGGAGTGCTGGTCGTCTCGTGCTGCATTCACTTGCAATCGGATATTATATAATTATTTGATTTTAAAGCTGCTGACTGGGGTGGAAGCTGGGGTGGCAAGGCTTTATTTAGGGTGGAAATTGCCACCCAATTCCACCCCATGCCACCCCGGTAGATCCGCCCCTGTAGGGGACACTGTATGATGACATTAAAGGTCCCATGGCATGTAATTTCACTTTTGAGGTTTTTTAACATTAATATGAGTTCCCCCAGCCTGCTTATCGTCCCCCAGCGGCTAGAAATGGCGATAGATGTAAACCGAGCCGTGGGTATCCTGCTCTGCCTTTGAGAAAATGAAAGCTCAGATGGGCCGATCTGGAATCTTCCTCCTTATGAGGTCATAAGGAGCAAGGTTACCTCCCCTTTCTCTGCTTTGCCCGCCCAGAGAATTTGGCCAACCCATGAGAGAGAGACATAATGGCTTTCAAACGAGCAAAGTGGCAGTTGGTCAAGGCCACACCCCTACCCTCCACCTTGCCCCCCCTATCTCCTCCTCAATAGCTACAGACACAGAAATGGCACATCCTAAGGAAAGCTCATTGTGGGACTGGCTCTAGTGGCTGTAATTCTGCACAAAAGGCTGAATTTCGGGAAAGAGACTTCAGATACAGTATTAGGGGACCACTAAGGTCTATATAAAAGCATTCAAAGAGCACCATGTCATGGGACCTTTAAAGTCAGCCATTGATGTTGTTGATTCAGTCACTGATGGAACATGTTCAAGGACAAAATTACTGGTGACAGGGTTTGCTTGTCTGTGTGGGTTTCATCCTGCCGTTTTGTGTGATTAACGGAAGCAGAGTGTGACGACCCTCTGGCCTGTTTGGCTGTGACTTGTTTGCTCTTTTATTGCAGGTTCATGGACTGTCCACTTGGGCTGACTCTCTCAATGTGCTTTTTTGGGGGTTCTTCAGGTGTTTTTCCCACCAACACCTGCACAGCATATTTGCCACACATTCACTCACTAACACAACTGACATTACTGCCATCCCCATCTCATCAGTTAATTTGAGTGCATTTTTGGTGTCCCTCCCTTTGTTTGCCATGGCGCTTCGAAACATTTATGACAAGGAACATATGACAAAGAAGAGACAAAAAAATGAGGCAGAGAAGTTGTAATATGTACAGTTGTGTTCAAAATAATAGCAGTGTGATTTAAAAAAGTGAATAATGCTCAAAATCCTTTGAATAGCTTTTAATTCCATAATATCAATGCATTTGGAACACTGTACGTTCAATTCTAAATCAAAACATGACCACAATTTATGAAAATTGTATTATACCTTTACAGAAAGTGAAGAAAAAGGAATATTAGGCTGTTCAAAAAAATAGCAGTATTTGCATTTTTCTTTACAAACTCAAACATTTACTTTGAATCACTGCACTACTATTTAGTTGCATAACCATTATTTCTGAGAACTGCTTCACATCTGTGTTGCATGGAGTCTACCAACTTCTGGCACCTGTGAACAGGTATTCCAGCCCAGGACGATTGCACTGGAATGTCCACAATTCCTCTGCATTACTGGGTTTTGCCTCAGAAACCACATTTTTGATGACACCTATGGGATTGAGGTCTGGGGATTGGGCTGGCCACTCCATAACATCAATCTTGTTCATCTGGAACAAAGACTTTGCTCGCTTACTGGTGTGTTTTGGGTCATTGTCTTGTTGAAAGACCCATTTCAAAGGCATTTCCTCTTCAGCATAAGGCAACATGACCTCTTCAAGTATTTTGATGCATTGAAACTGATCCATGATCCCTGGTATGCAATAAATAGGCCCAACACCACAGTATGAGAAACATCCCCATAACATGATTTTTTCTTTTTTTTTTTAAACTGTCTGCGGCCCCTAGACCCAAAAAGAACAATTTTGCTCTCATCAGTCCACAGAATTCTCCTTTGGCCAGTCAATGTGTCCTTTGGCAAATTTCAACCTATTCAGTACGTTTTTCAGCAATGGGACTTTGCGGGGGCTTCTAGCTGATAGCTTTGCTTCACATAGCCTTCTTCTGATCGTAACAGTACTCACAGGTAACTTTAAGTCTTCTTTGATTTTCCTGGAGCTGATCATTGGTTGAGCCTTTGTCATTTTGGCTATTCTTCGATCCATTCTAACGGTAGTTGACCGTTTTTTCCCACGTCGTTCAGGCTTTGGATGCCATTTCAAGGCATTTGAAATAATTTTGGCTGAGCAGCCTATAGTTTTTTGCACTTCTTTATATGTTTTCCCCTCTTCAATCAACTTTTTAATCAAAGTCTGCTGTTCCTCAGAGCAATGACTGGAAGGACCCATTTTGCTGAGTATTTCATTGTGAAATGCACTATAACCAGCATGCACATTTGCTTCCTTCCTTCCTTAAATATGGGCCATAATTGACGCTTATGTCTTCACACAATCAATCACCTCACTAAGTGAACACAACAAGTCTATTATTTTGAACATGCCCCTTTCAATTACAGATTAAATGACACAGAATGAGCAACATGCATGTCATGACTGTTGGGTCTGTTGGTTTTCTATGACTCTACAACACTTACTAGTAAATTATTTGCCATGTAGAAATATCACTTCTACCAAAAAATTTGATTTATGAGGTTTGTGATGTTGGACTGCTATTATTCTGAACACAACTGTACATCAACATATCCACAGCTATGCTTTTATCCTGTACATGTATCAAAGTGTCTATTTTTGCTTTTGTACAGTCCTACCATCCATGAGAACTGACCCTGATGGATTCTGTGGTGCAGAACATCTAAACCTCCTCGCCCAAAGCCTCAGACCTGATGAGGTAGGACAATCCAGACATCAGTCATCAGTCAGTGAATGCTTACAATAAAAACACTTACGCACACTCTGCCTTGCTTTCTTTCTTGGCCCTCACCCTCAAAATGTCCTTCTTTGCAATGCCGTTTATAGATAATTAACTCCTAACCCAGAAACATTTATTGACAGTGTGTTTGTTCATCTGTAAATATAACTGACCTTATTCACAAGCGCAATGATTTCTTTGGTAACTTTAATTTAGTCTGTTGAGTCACCAAGAGCAACTCACAGGATTTAAGATGCTCTGAAAGGAACAGAAACAATGTGTAAGATACAGAAAACACAGAAAGCTGAAAGATGAGCTGGTTCTTTACAGGCCTAAAATACATTTACAGTATAAAGTGGCTGCTACAGCTTTAAACCCACCAGAAAACCTCGATTGCAGTGCAATTACAAAACCAGGTATGATGGAATAAACATCTGCCAAATCTATTTAGCTAATCTCCCCCTTGGGTACTCTATTTATTGTTAACCTTTGACCAACTGGGTGGTGGTCCCAGTGTTCATTATCAACAATGGATGTGGGGACATTGGTATGGATCCATTTTTAACAACATGCCTGCTGGTGGAGGTCATTTCCACTGTTTGGTCATGAAATGGCCTGAACAGATGTTCCCAGTGGAGCGTTCATGTTGTGTTCCTGTGGCTACACATCCCGTTTCCCACTGGGACATGCGGCGTTCCAGTTAAAGACATCATGTTTTGATATATACGTACACATCAGCAGCACTTCATGAACTTACACCTACAAAGACAAATATTCAATAATTCTAAGGTGAGATTCAAGTACATGCTAAGGGCAACCATTAGCTGACCCTGTAGAGTGTGCGCCCCATGTAGGCTGAGTCCTTAGCAGCGGCCCAGGTTCAAATCCAACCAGTGGCCATTTGCTGCATGTCGCCCCCTCTCTTTCTCTCCTTTCCTGTCTTTAAGATCTCCTATCAATTAAAGGCTGTAAGCCGCCCTGGTGTTTTAGCAGGATTCAGATCTGCCTTATTCACTGTGTCCCATTAAAATCTGTTCTGGTGTAATTCATCCTTTAACATGTCTCTGCAATTTCACCCACAGGAGGCACCAGTAAGCCAGATGAGGAGAACAGTTGATGAGTCAAAGACCAGCTGCCTGCTCCACCTCCATGCTGACCACCTCTACTACAAGAGGTTCAAGTCTGTTGAGGCTGTTGTGGCTCAGGTGACCAGTTCAAATCTTTTGTCTTTAAACATCATTTATCTTTTTTTCCACTTTAACAAGACATGATGTTTCATATGGGATACACACTTTAACAGGCTTGTAGACATTCTGTGCGCTATTTTTGTCAACACAAAGAAAAGGCTCAAGCCAGCGTGTCACCTCCTTCAGAGTGATGCCGATACCTAAGCATACCAGAGAACACAATGTACTGGAGTAGTGTAATGGAACATCCAGCATCAAAACACAACAGGGTGTCCTCCGCTTCTGAGCTGAAACCCGACCCACGTGTGCGAGTTTGTGAGTGGACCCAAGTGCAGAACACCGACAGGATGCTAAAAAAGTTTTTTTAACAGGTTTATTGTAATATTATTTTATAATGTCCTTTTGAAATATTTTAGGATTTCTATGTTAATCTCCAATCATGGCTGAACCTTTTCTTCTTCTTTTTTAGACAGTTTCCTCCAATGAGTAACATATACTAAGGAAAGGAAAACAATTTGTTTTGAGGTAGTTCATTATGTATTGTTGAGATATTCAACAATACAAAATAAAGGACCAAGCTGTTGCTGCTGTGAGGCTGAATAAAGCACCACGTGCCAGGGCCCACACAGACGCACGCAGCTGTCACATGGCAGCAGTAGGGAGGAGGTTCAGAGCCTTCCCCCCCCTTTCTGAGAACATGGTTGCACCAGAAGCGATTCCAGGATTTTTAAAATGAGGTGGCAAAGGGAGGGGACAAGAACCAATCAGGAGGGACCACCCCTTTAGACACGCTCCTGAGTGGCACATGCATTGCAAAATATTTGCCAAATAAGGTACCGTGTTAGCCAGGTGTGCAGACCTGGCACAGAGCCACCAGTCCGGTTGAACATGCAGGACCAGTCACCTTCTGTTCTTCAGCTGCACCCAGCAGCTCCAGTATGTACCTTCAGTATAAAGTAACAACTCTATAAGATGCAAAGTTGATGAAGAAGAATGCATTTTTGATTTCCTGGTTAAAACTGATCTTGTTTTTAGTGTTGGCTGACCTGCAGTGAACTCAGATTTGAGTGACTGGGTTAGAAGCTGCTTGCCTGCTGGCACGCCTGCATTGCCTCAGTGCATTAAGAAAGATAACAGTGATTTAAGTGTGTGTCTGTGTTGAAGTTTCTGTCTGTACAAAGCGCTCCTCTATGGGGTCAGAGGTCACATGAGATGCTTTCCTGATGAGCCCTTCCTAGTTTAGTCACATACTGATGTGGGAATCCAGTAACATAAGTTGAAAATAAATAACTTTGTAACTTCCCCTAAATTAAAACCAATAAACAGTATTTATTATTACATTCCATGTCTGATTGAAATTATAACATCACAGATGTTTAATCATGTTCTCAGTATCTGATGCAGGGTCAGTTGGGAACAAAATTCACATCTGGGCTTTTTTTTAAAATTAAATCTCTTTGTGAAAAACCAACCTGACCATGGTCAGTTAATAAGTAAGTAAATCTGTCCATAGCTGTTTTTTGTGGCCACACTGTTAATTCTTTCTCGCCTACGTCCTGCTGTCCGTCCTCCCCCTCACCTCTGAATCTCCTCAGATTCTTTCCACCATAAACACACATGCTTGTTGTTGTTCCTGGTTCAGTGCCAAACCTTTTGTTGCACCGGGTGAGAAAATAAACTAAGTGATGCTGTGATATGCTCTTGAAGTGTAAATAGACAAAATGCTGTCATCAATTACAGGCTTGGCTGGTTGAAGTGTCTCCTGCATCCAAGGTGCCAAGGTGCTGCATATGTGCTGTCAAATTGAAGAAGATATTATGTTCTTCATTTCTTTGTTTTATCCAGCTGAGTTTTCAAGTTGCAGTGGGTTGAGCTTCAGGGCCTCGTAAACCTCAAGCACCTACACACTAAAAGAAAACGACCATTTTGTCACATAAATGTATGTTTTTCTCAGGTTGCCTCCTACGTGCGAGCTGTGAATGACATCTACGACAAAGTGGACTTTGATGGACTCAAGCTGATCAACTTCAAAGTGAAATCCCTCCGTGTAAGATCCTTCTGCACTCAAACAAGGACAAGATTGTGCCAAATCTTCGAGTGATGCACTTCAGGTCTTTGATAATCCAGTAACCAGTAATCCTGGCTTTCACACATTTAATTCTTATTACACAAACATGTCAAGACCTTGAGATGATTGGGTTAATGAATCACTCTTGATGGTGCCTATATGTCTTCTTCTACCAGTGAGAATTAAACAGGGACAGACTCTCAGCCTCAAAATAATTTAAAATGACTAAAATACAGTGCTTACTTTCTTAGAGCCGTGGAGGAGCGTGTAATTGTTTGAATCATTGTGTGTCAATTGAGCTCCTTTGCAGATATTTGATTCAACAGTGTGTTTGCTGGTCTCTCTCCAGGTGATGACGGACGAGGATAAAAAGGATCCTCTGTACCCTCTTTACATCGGGCCTGAGAAACTGTTGAGTCTGTACTCTGAGAACAACTGGGACAACTTCTGTCTGTCCTATCTGCTAACTGACAGAGACTACAGTGGGTTGCTGGGGCTCGCCTGGGAGGGCAAAAATGGTGAGTCAGACTCAATGTGACACACGGAAATCAGATTTACAAGTAGTACACATACTGTACAGTGATTTGCATATTTGTCTCAGAGCACATAGGTCAATACAGTGTTCTCAACTGTTTTGGCCGACCCACATTGAAAAGACATGTAGCTAAGGTATTAGGAATACATACTGACATTACTTTATTTTAGCTTGGAGCACGTTGCCATAAAACAGCAGGTTGATTAAGAAAAGTAGTCACACACATTTGATATAATGGCACTCTATGCCTTTGTCAAGACCTCTTTTTGTCACGATACAACGGCAGACCGAAAAGCACGACTCAGAGCAGAGAGTACAAAGGTAAGGAACTTTATTGTCCAGAGAACAATCCAGGCATAGGTAAAAAATCGGCAGGCAGCAAACGTAGTCAGAATACAAGTTAGAGGTCTAAGAAACACTGGGAAAACAAACACTAGGAAAACCCACTGGAGAGCAAGACACACAAGGTACTACAACAAAACTGGCAAGTGAAAAATGACACAAGGTGAGTATATATATACACTGGGACCGGGGAAGATGATTACACACAGGTGACACACATTAGGGAAGGGAGGGTAATCACACAGGCGGGAAAGCAGACAAAGACGGGAAGACAAGTGACCTGAAACAGAGACAGACAGTGGTTAACAAAATAAAGCAGGAAGTCAGAGAAACAAACAAAACACAGACTAAGAGCAGGAACTGGATGTGACACTTTTGGGTTGGGTTGTGTAGAATCAGCTTGAATTTAATTGCACTGAAATTGGCAATAAAAATAAGCAGGCATACTGCCTGTCTTGTTCAATTAGTAGGGTCAATTAAGGAGTTACAACAGATGTACAAACTGCAGTAACAATAAATGCAAGCTTTCCTTGGTTTTCCTGGATTATGTGATGTTGTAGCACACAATACCATATACAATATAACAGACCCTGATGCAGTCCTTCTATACAAGCAGTGTTTTGGTTTGGGAGGCAAAAAGCAATATGTGAGTGAACTCCTCAATTAACAATCCCCAGTGGTAGGCAACGATACCTTACCCTCTGCTGTTATAGGCTGAAATCATTTGGAAATGTCATTAACAGACAACATTATGGACATGTTTCATTACTTTCTTTTCATTTTATTTATATTATTTACAGACAAAATTGAAATCACAAAAAATAAAAAAAATATATAGACAAATCACATTTCTCAGCTCTGTTGACAGACGCTCTGTGTGTAGTAATGTTGTTGTTGGAGAAAGTTGGACACATATGTTGGGAATTGTTGTAGTAGGAGGTTCTTCTTCATTTAGATCCAGCTTTTGATTGGCTAAACTGGGGGGCGTGAGAGCAGACCACCACAATGACATGTGGTTAAGGAGCAATGAACCTTTGACATTCACACACACAAAGACACATAGGACACACACACCACTCCCAGATGTCTTAGTAAGGATTTCTCACTGCATTCCATAGCATGATAGCCATGGTGACATCTCAAGTGAGGCGGACACACACACACGCACACACACACATACATTGTGGATTCATAGTGGCAATGACATTGTTGTGACTTTTCAGTCTCATGTGACCGCCGCGAAGAATGAGCAAAGTATTAAACTGGAAACTGGATAATGTTTTACCTCCGGGAACAGATACGCTCAACCTCAGTGTCAACATAACCCACTTCCACCAGTTTATTACTGGTCTTGGGAAATAGAAGGCCTATTAACCATGGGACCATAAACCCAAAGACCCCAATGACACTCCATCTACAACAGGGTGCACCGTGCACACACATGCTCAGACACAGCCACCATCAATCACTTGGACCTCCTCCTCTAACCTCTCTAAGTTGTGTGTTCATACGTCAATGGAGGACTTGGGTTGGAGCTTTCTCACCAGTAACATTCCTTCTTCTCCTGAGACTAATCAAGGAACTAATTGTAATTTTCCACACGATAATTCTGCGGTTGTTGTTGTATTGTCTTTTTGGGAGTACACACTCAAAAAGACTAAAACAACAGTTACCATAAGTATATATCCTTGAAATGTTAATTTTTAATCAACCTTCCACTGTTCTGCACATGGGGCAGTACTACTATGTCTTTCACTGATGGCTAGCACAATGGAAAGTTCCATGAATATGAACTAGGTTTGGGCTTTATTTACTAATTTATTATTTTTTGAGTGATCTAATATAAAAGATATAAAAAAAATCCCGAAATCAATCCCGAAATCAATCTTTTAATATATACCTTTCCATCATGGATGTATAACCCAACAGAAACTTTTTGGGGATCAATTCTTAATGTAAACATTAACCTGGTGCATTATAAAAAAATATTTTAGGGTTGGTTCTTCCTTGTACAATTTGCAACATAAGTTCTCTGAAAATCTCTTTTATATCCAAGGAAGTTTGGTATTGTAACTCAAATTTCCCTAACCTAATTGATATTGAATCAAATCGTAAATATAATCGGATTGGGACCCTTTGAATCAGAATCTCATTGATTCGGGAAATCAGTGGCGATACCTAGCCCTGATATGAACATGTAATAGATGTCTGGATAGATTTAGTCACTAGACCTATCTCCACAGCACTGTGTCAGTGCAGGAGTATGGTCTGGCTACACTGCTTATCTATTCTTGTATAGGGAAGAAAAAAAGCATTTCTTTAAACCGGTCACAATCAACTTGGGCAGCGCTAAGCCCCGGATGGGGAGGGATAAGGCCTGACAAAGCCAGACTTTATCCCGGCAATGTAGATCTGATCTTGACTCCCTCCCGCCCCCCCCCTCCAGCCATGCCCAATCCGTTGTGATTGATCGTCTTCCGGAAGACCTTTATTGGCTCGGAGCATGCAGCAGCATGACCATGTAGGGAAGTCCGTTTCATTGACGTAGACAAATACAGGAAATTCAAAGATCCCACTGACACACAATGACATCCGAGCTGGACAGAGCTAACCCAAGCTGCCTGCAGGGCTAACGTCTAAATGCGTTATTTGACACTTTGGTATCGTTTAACATGACTATACAAAATTATAACATTTATAGGTCAGAATAGAAGAGAAAGCATAATATGTTCTCTTTAAACATCTTGAAGGAAACAAAAAGTAGATTGGTGCGACAATGCATTCCTTCACCTAAATGTGCAGAAAACTGTGCATTGATTTTAGAAACAAACCTACTAACATCAACCAAAATACCATTATCAAGGGACAGACTGTAGACTCTGCTGAAACCTATTAATATCTTGGGACTATAGTGGATAACAAGCTTAAATTTACTTTCCACTCTGAAATGTTATGCAAAAAAAAGGCCAGCAACGTCTGTACTGCCTGAGGATACTGTCCAAGTTTCATGTCAACAAGTCTCTTATGATTCTCTTCTACAGATCTCATGTTGAATCTGTCCTGACCTTCTCTCTTCTCTGTTGGTTCGGTAACCTTAACATCAAGATCAAAACTGCACTAAACAGAGTTGTGAAGATAAGCAACAAGATATTGGAGTTCAACAGTGCACATTATCAGACATGTTTTATGGACAGACAGTTAGGAAAGCTAATGCCAGGGGAGAAGTCAAACTTGAACTCAGTGCCTACTTTATTTCTGTATTTCTTGGTTGAATTATTTACATTGTAGTCTGTTGACTTTGTGCTGAGGACGTCCGAGACATTGACAAAGGGGTTGGTGATGTAATGAATGCTGATGCTGATGTTGATGTTGACGATGTTGACTTCGTAGGGCACTTTTCCTTTTTCCTACCCTGTGTAGGCTAAATGCTGCTACCCACGCACCTTGCTCAGTAATCTTATTTTATTTCGTTGTTCTCGTACTGTAACTGCTGTCTTTCCGTTTGTTTGTTTTTGTTCAGGGTCACCCTTTCTTTCTTAGTACTATTGTTAGTCTTCCAGAGCATCCACTGTACTTTTCTGAGAACTTTGGTCAGTGTTATTAGCGGTCAAATCGCCCACTGTGTCTGTTTTTGTTGTTAAAGGTGTTATTAAGACAGTGAGACTCACCCTGCTTGTTTATCCAAGGAAAGACCCTTTACCCCTTTACTGTTTTTTGTTTCTTCCTATTAAACCGTGTGTGTGTGTGTGTGTGTGTGTGTGTGTGTGTGTGTGTGTGTGTGTGTGTTTGTCTATGATGTTAATTGATACTGTATGACAAAATATTTCTTGAAGTAGGTGTCACCGGGTGTATGTTTTCTGCTTCTGTGTGTCTTAGTGTGTGTGCTTGTTTACTCCTGATGGTGAGTGTGTGCATTATGTGCAAGTGATCCGGAGGCTCGCTTGTTTCTTGGACTGTGTTTGTACAAGAGGGAGGAGGGGACAAAATCGTAGCCCCTCTTTGCTCGCCCTGCCAAAAACCACAGCACTGTCTTCCAAAGTAAGCTCTTTCTAGGAAACCCAGCTCCTTGAATAGCGCACTGGGGGGAGGGGGCGAGGGACTTTATGTCAAAAGCTAGGAATGTTGCATCCAGAATTTGTGATTAAAATGGCTGGGGGGGTCTTTCCTGACAGTTGGCGGATATAAAACTGCTCTCCCTATACTTTTAGCAGTAAGGAGAACAGTTGATAACAGTTTAATGTTTTTCCCTGAAGCTAAAATAATTTAAATGTGCTTTCTCATTTCTGGCAAAAGCCATCATGTGATGTCCAACACCAATGGATAAAATAAGAGGCTCAGGTTATTGTATTGTCACAGGCAGCCTCCTTCACCTGACAGCAGTGTACCTCCTGCCTTCGCTCCTATTCCCTACAGTACCCTCATTGTTTCAACAAAGCATAGATAAAGGGCACTTTGGTTTTTGTTTATCAACCTCTAACTGTCCTTCGCCGTTCCTGGACGTCACACTTACGCCCACTGTGTAACAAAAACATGCCAGTAGAAGATCCAGATGCCCGCGACTGGTTCCCACAGTCCTCAATGACACCTAGTGAACTCAGATTTCTCTGAAACAGGCGCTGAATTTCTTTAACAGATGTACACCTGACGAGCCATACCCCATTGTACTACATTGTGTAAGAGGTGTTACATAAAATTCATGTGACTGCATGGGAACAGCTGAACCATACAAGGGCACAAATGGTAGAACCAATGAAGAGAGAGGATGGACACATGGAGATCACTCCCACTGATTGAAAGAGTCGGTGGTGGCAATAAGTGCTGAGAAAATAATGCAGGTAGTAAGTGGTCAGTTTCTTAGGCTTAGATTAGAGGTACAGGTGGTTAGCATCTTCTCAGGTTCAGTTTTTTATTTTTTATAACACAAAAAACGAACAACAAGAACAAATACATGAAAGATCAGGTCTAACCATCAATTAACAACCAAACATCAGAAGATAAAAAAAATTGAAAAAAAGGAAGATGCAAGATGAAAAAGAAAATAAATAAATTATTAAAAACTAACAATAATAGTAAGGTGATTGAGCTTCCCTCCTCGTTTACAAATCAATTGTTCAATAAACGTAATGAGCTCTCAGAGTAATCAGAGTGATGGAAAAAAGGGCACAAAATAGAAACAATAATTTCCATTAAAAAATAAGCCAAACAGCTAGTATTTACAACTCCCCATTAGTCTGTCCTCCTTATTAAATACAAGACTTCTCACCAGCCTTCAGTTTTAATAAACCTTTCCCACCTTTTAAGTATTGTATTTACAATCAATCCTTCCAAATTATAGTAATGTTTAATAAACCTTTTTAAATTGGTTGATATTCAAGGAATCAACATCATTGGCTTTAAAAATAAATTAGTAATATAACATGAATGGTCTTTGCGGTCTTTTTAAACTACCTGAACTTTACTCAAATCCATGAGCAGTCCTTATCATATAGAACCTTATCATAGGTGCCCAGTTTGATCAATAGGACCAATACAAGCAGTCCTTTGGCTGGCCAGCTGAAATGTGATGTCACAACCTAGACATCCATCCATGTGAATGTGGCCAGCTGTTTGTAATTGTGGGAATGGCTTTCAGGGACATTACATAAACCCGAAGGCAGATGGAGACCATTGGAGGCCAAATGGCTTTGCAGGCTTTGATGTGAAACTAGAGAAGCTCAGCAGGTCTGTTGGTCTTTCTGCATTTCCCCGTCCCGGGGCCTCAGAGGTCGATAACGCTTCAGTAGCAAAACATTGTTGGTTTAAGGTATTTCCAGTAGCACAAGGTCAGTTTTGCAACCTTACTGTATATGAAGTGACAAGTGGGTATGTTTTAATTAAGTCTTTATTTTATATATGTCATTTACTCTATATGACCTTAGTGGAAACTAAACTCCATGTTCATCCTCTCATCTGTGTGCACTTCAGGTAACTGGGGAGGAATATGTTCACAGCAGACCACCCTGCATAAAGACCAGACCTCCAGCCTGAACACAGGTCTGGTCACAATTCAGAACTACGGACAGTTCCTGCCTCCACGACATGTCCAGCTGACCTTTGCTCATGAGCTCGGCCACAGCCTGGGATCCCCGGTCAGTCATCATCACCAAGTTTACAAAATACTAACAACATGTATCTGATACTGAATGAAGAGGGGGCCTTTAAAAGTGGCTCAATCAAACCCAACACACATGCTTACAGTGAATATTGCACCCGATATATCCCATGAATTGGATACGTTTTGTGCTCTACATTCATGTAGACTAATTTGCATGTAATATTTCAAACTAAAATTCTTCAGCACACATAGAGACAAACAAACAAACAAACTAAAATGTGGTTAAGTGTAGACAAGATAGATGTCACTGAGATTGCAAAATGTAGAGTCTGTCAATGTCACAGCAGACATTGAAACGATCCATCGCAGAATATTCACAGGTCTGGGGGTGCATGCTGAATGATAATTCAACATGAAAAATCCCTGCGAAAAGTTAGATTTAGTCAAAAGTTAGACTAAACGCGTACATTCTCACATACATGGCTGTTTGCACTGCACCGGAACAAATTATCTGTGAATGATTCACTTATGTGGGCATGAAAGACCTTGGCCTGTATTAACTGGTTTGTTTCATAGAGAATCTTGGCTCAGCCTCACTGGATAATCTGAAATAAGAGAACAGGAGGATCTCTGATTTCTTTCTCTCTCCAGTTATTCTCTGTTTACCTCCTCCAGCATAACAACACACAGCTCATGTATAATGCACCTCTCTATGTGTGATGGCCGATAACACCTGCAACCTTTCTCCCACTGCCCAAAATGCCAGCAGCATTTTTCACCCCGCCCTCTGCTATTCACACTTCCACAGACCAAAGGGTCCTCTGAAGCGTTCCTGAGCAGATTAGTTCTGCTAGACCTCGCAGGCTTTTTACAAGTTAAACTACCGCAAGTTCTGGTGTCCTGGATCCTGTGACAGGCATGTCTCATTGTTTCCAGACTGGAAAGGCTGGAAGAGATCTGAGCATGGGCTTCACCTAATGTGTGTAGCAGGCACGGTGAAGGAAAGAAGAAGGGTGGGCTGGGTGCAGAGTGAATTCTGCTTTGCCCTTTGGCCTACTTCCCTTGCAACCACACATGCATGTAGTGGCTTTTAGAGTTGTGTGCTATGGATCAATTTGCTGCTCAGGAGAAGGGTTATATAAATTAATATATGTAAATAGAACTGATCTTCTTTGTTGTCTTGCTCCTTCCTTTCATTTGATTTAGTTCTTTATTGTATTTGCTAAATTTCATGCACTTACTCTCTTATTAACCTAAAATTAGGGCAGCAACTAACGATATCTTTTTTATTAATAAGACTGGCTGTAAATGTTTGTTTTATCAGGGTTTTTTTTTTAAATAGTGACAATTCTAAGAATTTCCCAAACCCAATTTCCAGTCAAAAACCCCAGATATTCAGTTTACTATCTTGTATGATGAATAAAAGCAGCACATGTTAGTAGTTGGAACCAGATCATGCTTGGCATTGTCACTTGAATTAATCAATTATCAAAATAGTTGCCAATTATGTTTTGACTAATCAATGAATCCACTATTTGTTTTAGCTGTACCTGAAATGTACGTGTTTAAACAAACAGAAATGAGGTAGATGCACAAAACAAAATACAGTACAGGAATTACAAGCCACAACACCAGAGAAGACTTGACTAAACTCGTTTCCCCCTCCAAAGTGAAAAGCTTGACAGTCCCAACATTTGTAATTTTTCTTGATGGGTTGTTTTTCATAAAATTGCATCTAATTTGTTTATGTCTGTTGTATCCACATTTCTAAAACCACTACAGTTGTCAAGAAGTAAACAAGAAGGGCAGGGAATCTGCAGATTGACAGAGTACAGTACTGATACCGTATTTACCTATACTTTGCTGTTCTTCCTTTTCTTACTGCTTTCCGCTGTTTTTGTTGTCATTATGACTGCAGCAGTAAATGTATATCACTTAGTGGTACCAAATAGTAAATAACAAAAATAAAATAGATGTACTAATAGTATGAAACAACTCCAACATCTGCTGTGACATGCAGTTATGTTAACCCCTAGAACTGCAGATACTGACAGTACTGAGATATATTGAAGACTATAACATTCCATCCATTAAACTAATCAAGAACAGATGCAGAAAAATACCCACATCAAAACGTGTTCCATCCAAATGTGTCCATGTTAATTTCAAGCCCTCTCCTTGGCCTCTTAATTCACCATTGAGTTTGACATCCAGAGAGCACGGGTTCCAGAAAATGTTTCACAAATAATCTCCGTTATGTTCTCGGTGTCCCGCATGTGAAACGCTACATTCCTCTGCTGTTTCATGGCCATCAGATTCCAAGGAAATCTTTTGACTGCATAAAGGATTTTTTTTTAATTTGAAAATATAACAAAGATAACTTTAAAAGTCACAAAAAACTGACTTTTGCCTATTCAGAAAGGGCCTGTAAAATAACTGTCCATGGGCTTCACTGAAACCATTTTTACTGCCTGTACGATGGCCTAATATGAAGATGGAAACAAATTGTTTAAGCTTGGTTAGATCCTGTGTTTTCCCCTGCTGTTTTTGTGTTGTGGCTGAGTACGTTTAATGGAAATGTCCAAATAACTACTTTCTCCTTTTGCTCAGTGTGAAAAACACACCATTTCAAAGTTAATTTCTGCTGTTTTGTCTGTGTTCCAGCACGATGAGGGCTCAAACTGCGGAAACCTCGGCTCCAGCGGCGGTAAAGGCAGGTATCTGATGTTCCCTCACGCCACAGACGAGGTGCGTGAAAACAATGATAAGTTGTCGTCCTGCAGCATCAAACACATCAGCAAGATCCTGAAGTTGAAGAAGGATGACTGCTTTGTGGGTAAGGAAGAAAAGATGTTGCCTGCTGAGTCGGCGGCCAAATGTTTACACTGTGCATTAGTCATTGTAAATAGTTATAAATTGTGTGTGTGTGTTTACTTGTGTTTGTTTATCTGCATGTCTGTTTTTTTTTCTGGCCAGTCAGTGATCAGCCCATCTGTGGAAACCACATTGTCGAGGAAGACGAGGAGTGTGATGTCGGACACAACGAGGCAGACCTCTGCTGCTTCAGCGCCAAACAGCCTGTAGGAGTCCAATGTCGCCTCAAGCCTGGGAAAATCTGCAGGTAGGCTACACAGACCATCAGAGTGTGCACAAAAGCTTCAAGAATGGAAATTTACACATTTCTAACTTTCTAACAGGAGAATTTAGATGATGCATCTGCATGCAGACTTGTTCTGATCCTGTTCTTATCATTTTTAATTAAGATAGCAGCACACCGTATTTATCTCAACAATTTTGTTGATGGTGTATCTTCTCGTTGTGTCTTTGTTTTGTTTATATGTGGCTTTCACGTTTATCTCTGCGTATGATGCTTTCACTCAGTCCGAGTCAGGGCCTGTGCTGCGGTCAGGACTGTGGGTTTAAGCCGGCGGGTCAGACCTGTCACGAGGAGACAGACTGTCAAAGAAAGGTTGTGTGTTCAGGCCTCTCCCCGGTCTGCCCCGAGCCAAGCGCCAAGGAAAACCTCACCGTCTGCAGTCAGGGGACACGTGTCTGCCTGAATGGGGTGAGGCAGCCACAATATGGTTCAATTACATTGCCTACTAAAACAGACATCCATTTATTTCCATTCATTTTTGGATGATGTGAGGTAATGGAGTAAAAACCTTTAAATTCAATCTGTGTTTAACTGCATTATCACACAACAACAATGTGGGAAATTAATTATTTCCAACTAGTCAAATACGGCAGCTTGTTCAGTGGCCCTCAGCGTCCGATACCCACGCACAAGGCATCCTTTTGCGTCGATATGAGACACACCGGGCTTTCAACTCATGGATGTATTATATGTATTCAACTGTTCAACCGCGGCGCAGTGAGATGACGTAGTATAAAGAGTGACAAAGTCTGCATATAGAAGAAGGATCAGGACCCAGGAAGTGTGCCAGGCTCTGAAGCAAATTGAACATAGCAGCCAAACTGTGGAATTGCAACTCCCGGCCCGTCATGTGACACACTCTGGCCCAAAAAGACTTTTTTTCTGTAGACTTACATGGCGAAAGAAATCAGTGGATACATTTTTTGAGCATCAAAACACCCGCAAAATGACTTGTTTTAATCAAAATTTGATCCATTCGGTCCAATAACAATTCTTGCTATTATTAGGTTATTGTTTATATGCTATTGTGAAACTGATTCAGTGCCAAGTGAAGGGTTTTCTGTTTATTTATCAGCTAATATTTTGGTAAAAATCTTCTGGATTCAAGTAGAGGCTTCACTGTCTAATAAGTATGCACACAATTCACTGAATTTGTAAATAAACGAACCATTACAACACAGCGTTACTAAGAAAAGACCTCTAATTCATTTTACCACCAGACAACAGTGTGTGACTCCATAAAAGTTCTATCTTGACCAGATTTCCTTTATTGTTAAACGTCCTCTTAGCAGGAGAGGCAAGGGATTTATTCCAGCTGTGTTTTGGATATATTACTCTCCAGATGGGCAAAGTGTGCTAACTTCTGATGACCTCATCCACAAACATGGAACATAACAACAATGATTATAATGAATCATAAATTATTTCAGCTGACTCACTTTTAGCAGAAGGCTCAAATCCTTCTTAGAATCAAATGAACAGAAAACAGGAAAACTGACTCCCTCTGTAAAAATAAACAGGGTAAATACAATACAATGTAAACACAAATTACATAAAAGAACATAAAAGATTAAAACATCCAGAATGTGTTCCCAGTATTGGTAAATAATATATAAAAAAAAAATTGTTCAGGGGATTGCAAAATAAACAAACAATGATATAATATTAGGAAACATAAGGAAAAAACATTGTCTGATTAACACCTTAAAGAGTAATTTAAAGAGATTCAGATTTGTGGAAGTGGGGTTGTATGAGGCTACTTGTCCATAGTCACTCAGGTGAATCCGAACTAACCCTTTAACACCAAAGTCACTCAATAACACTAACTAACTAACCCATTGAGGAAGCGGGAGACTAGCAACTCGTTCAGCAAGGTAAAATTACTGTTTTAGGAGTCTGGTGGCTTTGAAGAGAGCATCGATGGATAGGCTTAAGTTCCCCATCAGAAAGGTGAACATATTCTAAATATAGCCTACACTTAAACTGATATTGATTTTTTAGCTGTCTAAAATACGTTAGGTGTGCCGACTGCCATCTACTGTAGGTAATATAATACAGTGGCTATGGATAAAGTACCTCATACAACCCCACATCAAAAAAAATCAAAACTATCCCTTTAACACTAGGCTAAAAAGCAGTGTTTCACTATATCTCTGGTCCAAAGTTTCAAGTCGGTTTCACCTGCGTGTGGTCAGAAGTGTGCTATGTTACACCTGTAACCACGCTCAACAGTGATGTCACGGTTTAAGCTTAATTTCTTTAGCTTCATCTAGACCCAGGGATGTCTAAACTTAACAAAGTGTCTCTGGTTCTCTGTGCAGGTCTGTGCGGAGTCCGTGTGTGTGAAGCACAGCCTGCAGCAGTGTGACTGTCCAGGAGACTCCATGAAGGAGAAATGCCACATGTGCTGCCAGCAGCCTGGTAACTAGCCAATATGTCCTCTACTGTACTACTGAGGAATGTGTTTACACTTTGTGTACCAACGTGTCAGCCTGTGTCAATTTGTACTGAGGTTTACTGTTTCCATTTCATGCCCTCAAAACTATCACAACAGACAACATCTGACATAATGGTCCATGTACAAATTATAACATGAAGTTTGGTATCTGTGTTTCAAAGGCAATTCATCTTTTGAATTACTTTTGTTTTTGTGTTTCTTTTTGCAGAAAAATATACGACCAAAGTCTGAATGTTTAAATTATATACAAAGTGGCTTTAAGTACATATATGATATGTAAGTATTATGGTATATTTTAATGTTGTTTTCTCTATACCAATTGCAGATAAGCCTGAGACGTGTGCTAGCACCACCTCCTCCGTGCTATCCCGTCACTTTCAAAAGATGGCATTGCCATTGGTTGGCGGAGCTCCGTGCTCAGGGAACCGAGGATACTGCGACAAATTCCATGTGTGTCGTCTGCTGGATGCAGACGGCCCCATTGCAAGACTGAAAAACTCATTTCTCAAATTCGAGGACTTCGATGACATAGCAGAGTGGATGAAGGTGAAGGTTTCCTATGATTAGTTCAGTACACATACATTAGATAACAGCACATGTGAAATGATGGAGGGTGTCACAGTAAAGGTAATAAACAGCTAATATGGATGTCATCATGTGAGTAAAACTAAAGGCCCTGACACACCAACCCGATTATCAGCCATCGGACAGTCTGGCGAGGTCAGTGACTCGAGTCTGTTTGGTGTGTTCCATGCCGGAGGAGCCGTCGGCCTTCATTTGGACCGATTTGACATGTTGAATCGGAAGGCAGGCAGTCGGACTCAATCGGTGGAGCGCTGGCCCAGAAATGACGAGCGGGATGAGCCTGACTAACGCCTCTTAAACTGACCTTTGTCAATCTGAAATAAAGACAGATTGAGCAACTGCATGGCCTATTTCTCGCTTAAAATGTTTTCAGAAACACGTTTCGGTGAACTATCTTCGTAAAATATGAGATTGTATTCCGAACGAAGCCGGCATTGTGCCCGGTTGTAAAATCCGGGAGCAGCCAGTCCCATGTGATGTATTCGTTTTTTGGGCAACAATACAGATTAGCGCCGCCTGCTGTCATGGAGACGTATTAAGTTTCACGCACGCGCAGAACGTACGATCAAGTCGGCGTCACTTCAGTGTGTTCCAAGGCACTTTTTTGACCAACTCTGGGAGGCAGTCAGTCCGACGAAGGTCGGCCGTCGGGTTGGTGTGTCAGAGCCTTAAAAGCAACTGCTAAAATCAATCTCTTGAACCAATCTCCTAAAAAACGTGAAGCATATGTAACCGATACAACAATCTATCAAATGATAACATGACATTGTGGAAGGGGGTCGTGATGAACCTACAGAGAATTATCACCTGCAGCTCCCCTGAAAAGGGTCTATCTCCAGTCTCGCAGAATACACAACACACCCCGTGAGATAACTTCCTGGATTAACATACTTATTCTAAACCAAACCATCAAATGTTTAACCATATTTTCCTAAACCTAACCAAGTAGTTTTTGTGTGTAAACCTAACCAAACTGCAACCATTTTGAGGGCGTATCATGTAGTGTCCTAACTAAACGGTTGTCTTTCAAATTTCCTCTGCATGCAATAGGATAGCGCTACAACCAACCAGAGCAACAAAGAAGGTAGCAGCGCTACTTGATGAATTAAACTTTTGTCGTATCCAGTCGGCAAAACTCCGAACACATCTTCCTTTTTTAAGAATGACTTCAGTGCCGTTCTTTGTTCTTTTCTCAAAGAAAAGCTTAACTCCAAGTCTTCCAGAGTTACGGCCAAAGCCGATTTGAAAGACCACTGTTCGCCAGCAGCAGCAACCATCTTCTTTGTTTTCAAGTAGCAGGGAATTCACGTGATAATGCAGCTTAAAATGAGCAATGTGCATTTAACATGTTTGTTAAGCCATACACAGTGTGAATGTAAACCAATCTGTATTTGTTAACAAAGAAAGCTTCACAGTGTTCATCTAATCAGCGTTTCAGTTGGCAGACCCTTTTAAAAGCCTAATCCTAGACTTTACAGAGTTAAGAGTTTTAATTTCTTTAACTACTTTACTTGTTTCAAAAGAAAGTTAGTGTCTAATTGTACATATGCACACAAAAACATCTGGACATAAAGATGCTCAGCAGATGGTTTTCTGGTCATCAGGTCAGACACGTTTCAACATCAATTATGTGGTTGAAAAATGATTGATGTGCGCATCCTGTGAGTTGATTTCCTTCTGTAAAATGTTGTCTTGGGGACTTTTAACAATGATCATTTACCGTATTCTATGGCTGCAGACATTGTCTTTGTTAAAATGCAGCAGATGTTTCCCTAAGGTCTCATCCTCAGCTCTGTGTGTTTATTAAACGTCCTGCCCTGATGTTCAGCTGTCTTCGTTGTTTCAGTTGTAGCTGCCTTTATGGTTCAGTTCCTCATGACAGCGTGGAGAATCAGGAACACCCATCTGGGTGAAAGAGCACCTTAAGGATCAGTCATCTGTGTCACTGGAGACAGAAATGACCCCTTATTCAGGAACCATTGTGTTGTTTTACACACCTACAGTGTGTTGCTGACTTATTTTCTAATGTGGGCCTACTTAAAAATTATTACAGTCAATCATTTTTTTTGGACAAAATATGTGATTATTTTATAATATGATTATTATTTTAATATGAGGGTTATTCATCTCTCAAAAGATCAATGTGAAAATTGTGCTTTATACTGAAAAATCAAACACCTAAACTTGTTCAATTTTCTTGTGTTGTGCTGCTCAGAGATAACAGCACATACTGTATGTGGGTCAACCTTGGGAGTTCATAAAAATGTTGGAACATGCAAACTGACATTTTGAATTAGAGCTGCAATGATTAGTCAATTAATTAATAATTTGATTGACAGATCTGCAATGATTTGAATGATGATGGAATTTTTAAAGAAATAGTTAATTAAAAAAAACATTATCTGGTTCCAGCTTCTCTGGTGATGCACAACATTTCTCTGATTAGCATGACAAAAGCCTGGTCAAGAAATACAGTCAACAGTAATCCAAACTCACATTTGTTTCCATTCTCTGCAGGCTCATTGGTGGGCCATCCTGCTGGCTATCCTGACTTTGTCTGGAGTAATGGGCTGCACCGTCTGCCTCTGCAGCCTTAGACTGGACACCACTGACATGGGGTGATCTCTGACTTTTGGTCCCTGTCACCTCTGGGAATAAAAGAATTGCCATGATGGCACATACACATTTATTAGGATTCATTCACCTGGGAGTGTCAAGTGTCAAGGTCACATTGAAGAGATTCAACTTTGTTCCATCCACAAACTGATCTGCAGATGACCAGTGAAGACAATCACACCTGCCCAATGCCTCTCAGGCATGCAGTGAGATGTGTAGTTTTGACTAATTGATATCTTTGTACGCCATTATACATTTGCCATTTGCCATTTTCTTTTCCTTGTGTCACATGTCTGTTCACATTTCAACAAGCAGTGAGAGTCTCCTGTGATGCATGTGTTGTGGAAAACACCGCTGTTGCTGCCAAATGTGGGCCAGTCAACACCCCTTTGAGGCCACATAGCATCATACACCTACAGCGAATGAAAGCCACCCGTCCCTGAAAAGACTGATCGGACTCTCTTTGTTTTGCCCTGCAGTGTCCTTGCTGTTGTGTTTGAACTTTCGGCTAACTTTAGCCTTGTTAACCATCCAGTTTTCCCTCACAGTGAAACTTTATCCACTTTAATATTGTCATAGTGAGAGTAAGTGAGATAAACAAATGGAACACAATAGGCCTCTTGAAAGGATCTTTGGCCTAAAGTTTACAAAGCTAATCAAGTTAATAAAGTGACCGTAGTCATCTCAAAGAGTAGTCGTTTACTATTTATGATTTGCAGTGGTGTAAAGACACTAAGTATATTCACTTAGAGTGAGGGATGTTGAAAGTTTTAGTTATAGATACAAATTACTTTTGTAATTAAAGGTTAAAATTTAGCAAAAATAAAGAACAAGTTTGTTTTTTGTCACATTTCAGACGTCCATGAGATGATAGCAGTTTTATCAAAGAGAAATGAAGGTTTCATTGTTGCAGGCCAAATAGGTTATATCATCCAATATTTTACAAAAACAATAAAGGTTAGATAAAGTAAACAAAATGAACGATGGCGTCACATCTACAAGGACATGAAGAAATCACAGAGCTTATTTTGTGTAATTCCCAGAACTTTAGTATCAAAAACAGATGTAAGAGTTTAAATTGTTAAAAATGTTTTGATCACAGGTTTTGTACTGATAATACACAATAAAAAGAATAAAACAACCTTGAGCTGGTAAGTATGAGCGATAGCAATGGAACAATTCCATAGACTTAAGTGCTGCTTTTGATCCAGTCGGCCACAACATCCTTATTAACAGACTGCAGAAGTGTGTTGGCCCCTCTGGCTCAGTTTTACATTGTTTTATGACTTATCTGTCCGGGAGAGTATTTTGTCTCCCTTGGTGACCACTCCTCAGCTAAAACTAGCATAACATGTGGGGTTCCTCAAAGTTCTATTCTTGGACCTGTGTAGTTTAGTCTTTATATGCTGCCACTGGGAAATATCAGAAAACACAGGATTCGTTTTCATAACTATGCCAAAGATACACAACTGTACATTTCCCAATGACATCTGCCGTCTTGATAGTGCATTGATCACATCATCTTTTGCATGTCGCATAATTTTTTTCAATTGAACAAAGACAGAGGTTTTAATTATCAGAGCAAATGCCCATAGAGAGATACTGTGCAATAATTTAAAATCCTTGCCAAGCCCCAAGCAAAGAATCCTGGCATGCTTCTACACCTTGATTTGACTTTTTAATCTCACATCAGGTATCTCACTAAAACAGCCCTTTATCACCTTAGAAATAATGTTAAAGTGCAGCCGTTTATCTTACAGGTAGATACTGAGACTCATGCATGCTTTCATCATCAGCAGGCTTGATTACTGCCATGCTCTCCTTTCTAGTGCCAAATGCACTAGCGCCTGAATACCTGTCAAACATGCTCTCAACATATGCTCGCCCTAGATCACTCAGGTCCTCTTGACACTGGCCTTTAAATTGTTGCTTGGATGAGGACAAAGGATTATGGGGAGGCAACATTTAGTGTCCATGGTCCTTGTCTCTAGCCCATAGCCTGCCAGAGAAGCTGAGGGTGTCAATCTGTAATACCTTTAAAAGGAACATTAACACTTACCTTTTCAGTTTAGCATTCTCTTTATCTTTAAATATTCTTAATCTTTAATTTATTTCCATTATATTGCTGTATTCCCCTTGTATTGTTGTATTGTAGTTCCATGATTGAGTAAGTTTATTATAATTTTTCACTGTCACAACCGTAAAATAAAAGTCAGACTTAGGGTGACCTTCCAGATGGCACTTTTGGTTTATTAAAGAATTTATACAGTACAGCGAATATTCACAAATATGTACAAAAGATTATAGAAATGCACATTTTACAGAATAAATTCAGCCATAGATAAAAAAATATATAACAGTGTTCCATACTATCATCTATGGTATTTACAAAACTGTACAAGTAACTTGGTTTAGCAATCTCTTCCCCTGTTTTCAGTGCAAAAGTAAAACATTTCCACTTTTTTAAAGTAGGTAGAAATGAAGTCACAATGATTACGGTACCGATCTCTAAAGATGCCTTTATATTATCTTGCATTGATTACTGTAACTCACTTTTCTCCTCACTTAGTATGTCTGCTCTGGATTGTCTTCAGTCAATCAAGAATGCTGCTGCAAGGCTACTTACTCGGTCAAATAGACGGTCTCATATTACCCTGGTAATTAAGTCCTATCACAGGCTTCCTGTTAAAGGCTTCAGTTTAAAATTATCACACTTACGTACAGAGTATTGCACGGTCAGGCTCCGGCATGTGTGGCAGATAAATACATACTGTAACTGTTTAGACAGTCGTTTGGTTACACCTGGTCTACACTATTGTTCTGTAATACTGATTGTGTTCTCACTCTGTATTGTGTGTCTTGTGTAATGCTACTGTAAAGCACTTTCTGACTTATGTCTATGAAAAGCGCTTTATAAATACATTTGACTTACTTACTTAAAGAGCCATGGTTTAGATATTGCTCACAGAACTGGTACAAGAATGTAATTATGAATACAAAAGCATTAGTCAAGATTTGAAAGGTCAGGTGCACAGAAGAAACTGCAGTGAAGAGAGACTCATGATCGACAGTACAACAAAAGGACACCATTGATATTTACTGTGCTATCTACCTCACACTGAGCATACCACATAAAACTTAAATAGAACTATGGTAGACAAATTGTCAGGTGCTTCTTTGAGGTAGCATATTCAAAGTAACACCTTGCAGAGAGGTAGCAGTAAAACAAAGTGTTAAAAACCACTTTTGAATGTTCAGATGTTTCAGTAAAAGTTCATTAAAATAACAATAATAAAGCACACTGAGGTGAAAAACAGCAGCTAAGTTAAAACAAGTTCAATTTGCAACAGCTTAATTCTGGCGACCGTAAGGCACACTGTTACAGGTCCAGCAGTCACGAATAGTGCTGTGAGCCACAGTGGTGAATGCTCTGTTAGTTAGATAATACATTAAGGTCAATCATCTTAAAAAAAAATAATTTTAATGGTTATTTTCCATAGTGTCTGAGGACTTCCATGGACACAGAGAGGACATTATTCTCCACAGCTGTGGCAATAATCATATTTAACTTGAATTATTTTACACAATAGAACTATCACGGTCAATCCAGTCAGTCACACCTCGTACGATTCTCTTTAGATACAAAACGTGCACCAAAGACGATGACATTTACTTTTTCGCGCACCAATGAAGTTACAGTTAAAAGGTCCAATATGTAATACACTTACTGTAATAAATCCCAAAATGACCCCAATGTGTCATC
Organism: Perca flavescens; assembly: GCF_004354835.1. Taxonomy (NCBI): domain Eukaryota; kingdom Metazoa; phylum Chordata; class Actinopteri; order Perciformes; family Percidae; genus Perca; species Perca flavescens. Next base: position 17,128,622 of record NC_041339.1, on the reverse strand, counting down.
AGATATTAAGGAAACATGCTAAATTGAAATACTGACAACAATGCTAATGCCAGTATTTTCTCCTTTCGAAATTTCCGTTCCGTGACAGAACTTCTGTTTGTGTGTTTGGCCTGTGTGTTGTTATCAACTGCCCAGTTTGACAGCCAGGCCGGGTTGCCAGATATACTGTACCTGTAAAAACGTAAACCCAGCGCGCTACAGCTGTAACATTAGCACAGCCATAAAAAGCAGCAAACAAACAAACAGGATCAACCGAGATAGATTCTACCCGACCTAAAAAAAAAAAATGGCATGTTTCTAACAGTTGCGTGACCAGAGACGTTACAAACCCCGGATAAATATTGAAGATGTATTTAAAAGATACAAGGGACGGGCATTTTATGTCATTTCAATATTTATGTACTCCCACTGAATTATATAGCTAGAGTACCCAAGTTGTGGCCGACAATGGTGAGTTATTTTAAGCCAAGAGAGGGGGGCTTAATCAGGAAGAAAGGACTGTCAGTTTGCAGTGTGTTTAGCAATTGTTGCCTTAATTCTAAGCCAATAAAGTGTGTTCAGTCTGGTGGAGAGGACGGTAAGGTAGTGTTATTTTTAGGGGTTCTCGTCGTAATTCTAAGCCAAGGAAGTGTGTCTGTCCGTTGGTTGAGAAGACAGCGAGGTTGTTGTGGTTTTGGCGGTTCCTACTGTAATTCTAAGCCGAAAAATTGTGTCTGTTAGTTATCTAGCAACATTGTTGTGGATGCTGCGGTCTCAGCCTGGCAACTTCCGTGAACTTCGAGTCTGGGGAGGAGGGCCCGAGGGAGACGACTCTCTCCAGTACTTTGAATTGGTACTGCATTAACTATTTTAAACACTAGCTGTCAGTATTACATATTGCACCTTTAAGTGTCACTAGGACAGCTCTTAACAAAATTATTTTACAGTATTCAAACACATATTGTTTTAAATAACAAACATACTTTTTGGATATATACAAGGACGTGAGAGTTTTGCATCATTTCAAGAAATAAAATAAGTTACAGGTGTACAAATTATTTACTTTAAGTGCTGAAATGGACTAAAGGGTGTTCAACAGTGGTGTCTTTTCTTCGAGGTCAGTGGTTTTTCAGGGTTACTCTATGGACAAAAAAATAAGTGTTTTTATTTAAAATCATTAACAGTAATGTTAATAGTAATTGGGGAAACTGCAGAGGTTATCTTACCTTTTTGGAGTTCGTGTCAGGTTCGTCCTCCACGCATCCTTACATTTAACAAATGTGACCTCTTGTGTCAATTTCTGAGCTTCAGGGTCTTTTACACAGAACACCATCCTGAAAAACACAACCAGTCTGTATGGTCAGTCTTTATCCACCGCAATAGCTTTATTAATAACAAGATAAGGGTTACAGGTTGGAATTTTGTACTACTTCTACTACTAGAAATAATGCTAAAGTCTGTTTTTTTTAGGGCTCCATATAAGTCTTTTTCCCAATATAGCACAGCTTACTTTTGTTGGGTCTCGCCTGCTCGGACGCGGATCTTATGAACCTCCATGTTGCCGCTGTCTGAGTCACCAGACCACCAAGAGGAAACCATCTTCAACATGTTGGAGGCTGACCAACCGTTTGTCTCCTCCCATTTAAACTTCAACATCAACAAATCTCCAATATCTTTCTCTGTCACGAGCAGGAATGAATGGGTCTTATTCGTCGCTATTTTCTCCTTTCTGCCAGATAAAAATAGAGAGAAAAGTTAATAGTAGCCAGTAGGAATATTTTATTAAGCTAGGCCTCATAAACTCTGCACCATAAACCATGATGTAACCCTACATAGCAGGAACACATGTTGCCAAGTCTGCGGTTATATCCCTGTTTATGGTTTATACTTCATGCTGTTTCCTTAGACTATTGTGCTACTGTTACAAAACAACTCATAATTTGCAAGATGCAAGTCACAGTGCTGTCATTCTCTTTTATGAAGGTTTTTAAATCACCCACTCACAGTTTAAGCTCCAGGTTTTCAGCCTCTCCTTTTGTACCGTACAGTGAGACAGTGAGTGACGGCTCCATCTCTGAACGATTCACCTTACTGGAGAAGTGGATCTTCAGTTGATAGTGGTAAACTGCAGAGCAAGAAAGCATTTGTAACATTTTAAACATGCATGTGAAAGTGGAGCTGCTGATTTAGTTTTAGTTGGTTTGCCAAATTTAAGCTGCAGGTGATCAGAATTTTTAAAGCCACCAAAAACTGAAAGACTTTGAGCTCAGAACTTAGAATTCGCCACTGGACCTTGTTTTTGAAACATTATTAGTTCATTTGACTCTGGGTAAATAGCAAAATTGTGCAACTTCCCACAAACTGAACCATCCACACTGAACATTGAACAATGAAAACAAACAGTATTTGTTAAAGTCCACTGACCTCTGAAAGGCATGGAGGCTCGTGTTTTGGTGTACATCTGAACGTTGCGCGCCTTGCGGACCTTGCTGATGTCGTAGCCCACTGCGTTACAGCGGCTTTTGCGGCAACTGAGACACATGCCACGGTCAAACATGTCGTTGCTGCCGCATCTGTAGGCCTTGGCTGCTTCCTGCTCGTTCAGCAGAGAGTCGATGAACAGGTGGACAGAGCGCTCGTGTTCACACTTCACTGCATCAGTAATAGCTGAGGAGGAACCAGGGAACCACATTTAATTACATTTATGTGAATTTGTTACTTTTCCATTGCTTTACTGGCCCCACTTTAGATAGATTTCACCCATTAACCTACTCAGCCATGTTTGGAGCCATCTGTTTAATTTCAGCCCATTGTAAATGGGGTCACAGTAATAATGTTCACTGCTAAGACTCCAGTGTTATTGGAGCTGCTGGACTAGGTACTCTGTGTGTGTACTAATGTGCATTGTAACCTGTTAAAAAAACGAATATCATAACATTCAAACTTTCTGCTGTTATCACAATAACAGTTTAGTTACGGGAAATCATGTGCAAAGTTGTCTTAAGGGAGATCTTTTAGGGAGAAATAGGCGTCAGGAAGTCATCAAAATGTTCATTATTCTGAATATTTAAAAATGATAATAAGTAATAAATAAGTTTTTACATTTTACAGTAACATCATAAGTCGCTCACCAAATAACCCAAAGTTAGCGATCTTCTCCAGGGCCCCCCTGAGGTTGCAGCCAGGCTGGAAGCTGCCGCCGTTTGGGTAAATGTCTACGTGGCCAACAGGCTGCTGGATCCCGATGCTGAGACCCAGGGAGCCCCGTGTGAAGGTGTGGAGGACGTCCACAAAGTGAGCGTCATCCGGGGACAGACGCCTGTGTGCATGCTCTCCCTCAAAGTCAGGACCAGCTGGGTCCAGACCTGCAGACAGAGACAGGTGACAGTTAATTAACCAGTCAACTCACAATTAACTGATATTTTACCAAATGAAACTGCAAGACCAACTGTCAAATATAATAGTTTTTTTTTTTTACCAGTTATTCTTCCAACTTTATTAGTTGCGTGGCTTCCAGCAAATCCTGCCACATGAGCCCCGAGGCTGTAGCCAATCAGGTGGATGTTCTCTAGAGGCATGTTGGTGGTTTCCTTTAATGAAAATATGATTTCGGAAATCAGTGAAAAAAATACTCTCCTTCATTGATAAACTAAACATAACAAGATTTAAAAAAAAAAAACATGACTGGTTTTCAATGCAGATCTATTTTTTTAAAGTTTTTTAGAAAGTGACTAAAGTACTATTTTACAGTAAGGTATATTAAGACAGGGTTTATAACATGTCACTAAAGAAGTTACTAATGGTTATAAATTATACGTAAAGGTGTTTTGGTTTGTTGTAAAGAGAGAGAACAATGTTCTTGTGTCACAGATGATTCAAAAAGCAACTATAAACTTTTACTAAGTTTGCCTTTTAATAAAAGAAGTAGTGAAAAACTGTCTACTCCTCGAAACGGATAGTGGCAAATTGGAACATTTTGGGGTGAAACCTATGAATTTTTGATCCCACTGACCTCAATCCAATCGATGAAGCGAGCGATCTCGTGTCCCACTGTTTTGGTGTTCTGAGCTGCAACTACATAGTGGTTCTGTGCCGAGGTAAGCCAGTCCACCACAATGACGTTGGCCGTCTGCTCTCTGTCGTACAGCGCTGATACCAGCTTCGCCACCCAGCTTTGAAACATCCCACTCAACTGTTGAAATGACAGTCGAAACATTAAACTTACAATGCAACAAGGTCATTAGTACTAATACAACTGGTAATAATTAAAGGAAGTTCAGGAAGAATTGGCTTAATGGCCTAACATTTAAAATCGGAGCCCAACGCAGTCCAATTTATCACTGCAACATGTTTGGTGTTACCTACAACATGTTGCTGCTTGTCAATATAGTTAGTGAATTTGGCAAGACTTAATGGCCCTGGAATTTGGTGAAATAATGACACACTACGAGTCACGACCAAAGGAGAGTCACATTTTTCAAAGACGAGGGCATGTCACAACAGGCTGAAGCATCTCTGCTCACCGTCCATCCGTGGATTACCAGGAAGGTTTTGGAGGTGCTGTTAAAGGTGCAGGTTGCCAGGGAGTCAGGTTTGCCTGGAACGATGTAGCACAGGTCCTCATCGGGATGGGATGGTTTTCTGAGGGAGAATTTGGCGACACTTTGATTGCTGTCATCCTTGTGGTCAAACAAGTCTTTCAGAGGGTCGAGGAAGTTACCTGAAGGAGAGGAAGGTCGAGAAATGAGCCGTTAGTGTGAACAAATATGTTGGAAGAGAAGAGATGCCTCTGTCAAGCTAGTGTTTTTGTCGGCTTTGTAAATCTGATCTAATGTTCTGGCTGGGAGTGCCGAGATGCCTGACTAGCTAACTGAATAACTGGCTCCAATAAGCCCCCGCCCCTTAGGACCCCCTCAGTAAATGAGCTTCCATCTTAGACAAGATCAGTTGTCAGGGGTTACATGAGTTCGCTTGGTCACACTGAGCTCTATAGAAAACCACAGAGAGCTTTGTTCTTGCCACCTCACCGACTATAATCTGCTTCAACTTTCAGTGGTCCAGTCAGCTGACACAACTCAACTGGGGGGGCTGGTTTTTAGAGTGGGGGTGGGGAGGTGGATGCAGTAACTACACAACATTACAAGGTGCTGAAGTACTTTAAGGAGCCATATTGTAAACATAAAATGATCATAACTGCACTTTGATAAAACTTTGAACTTAACTGATGTTGAGATCACTGAGCAGCCTGCATTTTTTTTCACCACTTTGTTCCTCTCGTGCTCTCTGACAGTGACAATCATTAACATCCTGTCTCTCCTAGCCAATAGTAGTAGCCCAAGTAGAAGTTGGGCATTCGCCAAAAAGCACAAACACAAAGTTTAGTCATAGACACGTGATAGTTACTATCTCGTATAGAGCGTTAATGTTTTTAGTCCAAACACACACACACACCGGTTTATAGCCCTGACGCAAGTAGCCTACTGCGCGTAAATTACACAGATATTCTTTACACGAGGCTTTTTCACCGCGACTGTCTGCACCGGTATACTCGTTCAACTCCTTCACTTTTGTACAAACGTGTCCTCAGTGTGAGAGTAAATGTGGATGAAGTTTAAACTGGCAACTCACCAAAAATAGAATCGGAGAGCTCTTCTTCCAGAGACGTCACATACTGCACAGCTGCATTCAACACCAGAAAGTACAGAAACCGAAGTCGCCACGCTTTCATTTCTTTTGCAGCTGTTTCCTTGTAGAGAAAATGTCTTTAACAATGACACAGTGACAATAATCAATCGGATCACGCAGTGGAAGAGCGTGTGTATATGTAGTCCTTCTCAGAATAATTCAGTGCATCCTGTTGCGTTCAGAGCGCTGATATCTGAACCTCTTGAACTGTCCGCGTCTTAAATAGCCCCTCTGACAAGCCATTGGCTGCTGAGCCCCGGGCGGGGAATGGACAAATATGTGTAAAGTAAATCATTTGGCTTCTTTATGAGAAGAGTTAACAACATTGTTTCACAATATACGTAGCTTCTCATTAAAACCAGTAATAGCATAGGCTATGTATTATTAATGTTTCTAACTGTATTAAATGTATGTTTTCACTATATACTATATACTATACTATAACCGGTCTGGTCCAACATTAGGAATGAATGACACTGCATGTTTGGCTGATAGCTTAATTACATTTTGTTTACTTTTTACTGTTTGCTTAACGTATTGGTTCATTTATTTATTGATTGAATGACTACTCCATTAGCTGGAGAGGGTAATACAAAAAATTTTAAATTTAATTTATATATCACTTCATATAAAAAGATACAATGCGCTTCACAAAATTGAGGGAGTATACAAAAAAGAGATACAATAAATAATACTTTAAAAACAAAGATTTAAAACGCACAACAAATGAAAGAGATATTTTAAAGGTGGAAATGTAGCCAAGTAGGCTACAAGTTTCCAGGTAAAAAGCAAGATGAGTTTCAAGTTTGATTTTATTTTTTTATTTTATCTTATCAACATAACCACTGATTCACTCTGAAACTCAGGTTTAATCCGTTGTCACTTCCTTTAGTCAGTTTGTGTGTAGCAGGCTGGAGAAGCACAAGTGTTTCAGGAGAGGAGCTGCTGTTGTGCCGTGCAAACAAAATAAGACTATAGTTTGCTGGTGCCCTACATGGCTGACATTTCAGGACACATGCATCTTGGCTGGACATTGTTGTCATGGCATCAGAGAGCAGATATGTGCATACAGAGGAGACACAAACCTGCATCAAGCAGTAATATTTTAAGTGTGCTGCTAGCTTGCTATAATCAGGTTCTAACTCTACTATTTATATTGTTTAAAAATAAAATGTGGTCATTAATTATGCATTATAGGTTATTAAAAGAGTACGATTTAGCATTGCACTCCTTTAACTTTGTCAGACTCAAGATAGACAGTAGGGGAAAAAAGGATCAAAATTGATGCAGCAGTTCCAGAGATATCATATTTTTTTTTATTCAACATGTCTTCTTCCTTGTCCAAACCATGGTACCTACAATACCCACAATGCAACCCAACCACCGACTATTTGGTGTGTTATACTAGTAGGGGCTAATGTAACCTTGAGTCACTAGCCTCAGCAGAGATGAGGCGCCGTCTACAGAGGGTTTGTAAGCTGACATTTTTTTCTTACTCCACACCACAGTTTTTTTCCTACATTTTCAAACGTGTCTTCAGCCCCAACTGATGCTGACTCAAGTGACATCACTTGAGTCGATTTATCAGCTACCATGCAGCTACCTCTGGAGTCACAAAGGGCTTTATAAAACGTTTTCTGTAGTAGTAGCTTTTACTTTCAATAATTTTGTATTACTTTGTCAAGTTTAAAAAAAAAAAATTCAGAACTTTGGGTAAATATTTCATCTTGCAACCAAGTTTTTAGGGGTTTTAGGCCATAAATGAATGCATATTGGCATGTCAACTATTTTATGTTTAATATCCTAAATATCTAAAATTAGTAAGTGATATTACTTACAACATATTCATTATGTATTGTGTTGTCATGAATGTAAAAGTTACCTACTTAAATTGGGTGCCAGTGTTCAGACTCCTGGCATAGTGACACCTTGGCAGACTCGACCAACATACCTAGTATCCAGCATCAGCAACATTTGGACGGTGTGTTACAATTTACAATCATTAAAGCTTTTGGCCGAATTGCAATGAAACTGCCAATCACATACTGTTAAATTTCCATTACATCAAAACTCAGACTTTTGACCTATTGCATAAAGCATTTCACTCACTAACTGGGTAAAAATGTTGTTACGTGCCAGCTGGTGTGATGTGCTAATGTTCGGGCAAGAAAAGTTGGCTTCACAGCAGCTGATTTGTTGCCCAAAACTCCAGCTCGCCAAGATAAACTGGGCAGGAGGCCGATGAGGCGATGGTTGAAAAGTTACAAGCTTGTTGCTGTGAAGGTCAATTGAACAATAAAGTTCACAGGCATGGTGACTTTTGTTACAACAACTGACATTGTAACCAAATATCGGTTAACAGTGTGACCATTCCAGATTGACACCAGCGTAATAAAAGGGACAACTTGATTTTAGAAAACTCTGAACACAACTGGAATCTACTATTACTCCAAAATGAATTGTCTTTTAATTGTTTGCATAAAACTCCTTTAGATTTACATGTAGTCAAGTTCATTAATGGACCAGCCATAAAAGACAACTAGATCCAGGCCATTAGCTCCTGCTCATAAAGGTTTGTGGCTCAGGAAGTAGAGGTTTGAGGTAGATAGGGATATGTTTGGCCGGTTTGATCCCTGGCTCCTCCTGTCCACATGTTGAAATGTGAGTGTCAGAATGTGACTTTTGGCAGATTTTTATTTTGATTCCAACTTTGTATGTTTTGGTTAATTGCCCAGTTTCAGTTTTAGCAGTGTGTGTATTTTGCATTTGGTTTTATTGGTAGATGTGTTGCATGTTTTCACAGTTAGAATTTGCATGGTTTTGTGGATTTGATGTGTTTTCTTAATTGTTTGTTGGACTGGGAATCAAGGTTATGAGAAGCAGCTGTGATTGCCCCTTCACAGATCAGGATTGGTCACAGGATAGTATGATGTGCTTGTTAAAGGTGGATGTGAAGCAGGTGCGGAGGAGAAGGAGGACAAAGAAAAAGAACCAACTGGAGGAGAGTTTTTGATTTTAGTACTTGTAATGCTGTGCAGAAGTAACCTGTTTTTATTTTAAATAAATCATTGAAGAATCATCTTGTGGAACTTAAGTTTTTAACAGTGGAAACATTGCCAGACCTTCTTCCACAGAGCTGCGGAGGAGTGTGTGGCTAGTCCACACAGCGTACCGTACGTTCAAAGGTTGTTTTAGTCGTGCAACAGAAAACTCAGATTGGACAGATAGTCTAGCTAGCTGTCTGGATTTACCCTGCAGAGATATGAGGAGCAGTTAACCATAGTCCTCATAAGGTTTCGAATGCCAACACAAACATGACGTGACGGACATCCTGCTGAAATGAGGGACTGTTACGGTTGTGGAAATCGGGCTGCCTGACCACCCCAAGGTAGATCACACTGTTGTAGTTTACAAATAGCCTAGTTAGCCATAATTAGTTTAACACATTGTACCTCAATGCTAGTTGTTCCTCCAAATGCACTGCATCCAAAATGGTTCGTACGGTGGTATATGAGCAAATGTTTGTTTTGTTTCTGACTCTTGAATTTTATAGTTACAGAGATGTGTTCATTTATTTAAGGATATGTTTAAATGGAAATTTTAAGAAAGTAAGTTTTTCAGCAGAATTTCCGTGAAAAATCCCAAAATTTAAACATCGTCGATATAGACTACCTTTAGCGAGACACTGAGCCCTGAGTTGCTCTCCGACTTCTTTACAGCGGCCCTTACAGTGGCCCACTGCTCCCAATGCTTAGGATGGGTTAAATACAGAGGTTCAAATTTTACGTTGCATGTGACAATAAAGTTTACATAAATTATATTTTTGAACGAGGTAGTGATATCTGAAAGCACTGTACAAAACAACCTGTCTCCTATGTAGTTAGAGGATTATTCACAATATATTAAGAGTGTTAAAAGATACACTTTTTTAAAATAAATCTATTAAATCTAGTTCGCATCAAGAAAATATCCAAGGCTCTTGTTCTAGTTCGTTATGAAATCTATTTTAGATATGGTCCGGACTGACCATTTAGCTAATGTTAGCTAATTAGCTAAACTGAGATGGTGATCAACATTATTTATTATTATATATTATATTACATTATATATGCTAAGTATAAGCACGTTAGCATTGTCATTGTTAGTGCTTAAGTACATGCAGCCTCTCAAAGCTGCTAGCATAGCTGTAGACTCTTGTTACATGAAGAAGATAGATATTTACAATCTACAAATAACAGCCCTGTTGTAGAAATAAAGATTATAGGCCTATACAGTAAAGATGATTACGTATTGTTGCCTTTTCAAGAATGCATCCTGTTTAAATGCTGTGGAGCAAATCACAGGTGGACTAGTTCACAATTTACTTTCTTCACTAAACATCCTTCTACTTTCATCCAGTAAAGCAGGTTTGCAGCCTCTGATTGTACTAAAAGGAGCTGCCAATCAGGCTGCTCCTTGGTGTTTTAAGCCCCCAACGTCTCCTTCCAGGCAGCGCTGCGACCGTTGACTTAAAGGCACCTAACCCTAACCCTAACTGTAACCATAACCATAACCACTGCCAAATCGACTTAAATTCAGTGCTGCGACCGTTGACTTCAAGGCACCTAACCCTAACCTTAACCCTAACCCTAACCATGACCATAACTATTGCCTAATCGTAGTGCCTTCCAGGCAGCACTGCCTGGAAGGAGACTTTGGGGGCTTAAAACACCGATAAACAATCAGGCTCTAGGGCTCTGCATGTGAGGACAAGTTTTCACACAATAAACATTCTTTTAACTAACCTGCAGCTTTTTGCAAAAACTATGAGTCACAAGCCTTTGTTCATTTCACAATAATCCATGAAAATTGCAAAATATCGGATGTTTAATTCAGTGTTGTTCTGCTAAAAGAGGTGCAGTCCACACAGGCGTAATACACACACACACACACAAACACACACACACACAGCTCTTTTATGAACATGATTACATTTTCCTCGGAATAGAGTGCTGCATGTATTTTCACTAATCCTGTTGTTTCTGCAAGGGGAAAGACAGTCGTGGTGATAAGCGGGTAATGATAAAGTGCAGAGCCAATCAGATGCCAGACCTCCACAGCTGGGATTTGTTGGTGTCAGCAGAGAGGGAGTATGGACAAGCAGTAACCCCTCCACAAAGTTTGGAGACACATTTGTATTTCCAAGACTTATTTCCTCAGCTAATTTCTGGGAATGGCACATGATCACATATTGTACAAATACAAGTCTGAGAATTCCCTTGTGGTGTATCTTGTTGATCAAAAACAACTCAGTGTTGTTATTGAAATGTGACAATATTCCAGTGTTGCACTATTTGTTAGCAGCTGCAGGATACAATTTAATGAACCCTTTTACTGTTTTTGTAATTGGTATAATAAGGTCAGATATACTTCATAAATAAGTTCAGATGCTGAGCTTTTAGACTTTACTCAGAAACCACTCATGCCAAGACTCTCATATGTAGCTGTGGATTCCCACCGAATACTGAAAACGCCAGTGGATCTCTCACCATGCTGTTAACCAAAAGGAAACAACTGATGTTATTTCTTTGCAAGAATTTAAAAATCTAAATATACAGAATGTACAGAATATTGGTATCAGAAATGTCATTGAGAGATCTTTCAGAGTTAAACGTGGATCAATTGATGATTAGAAGAAAACTGTGATTATGCATCATTATTTATTCTTTGTCCCAGTTTTGGAAAGGTGTTTGAGTCAGGTGAACATTTTGTTGTTGGAAGATTTAATCACTTGATGATCTGACAAATCTAAACTTTAAAACAGCTATCAGCCGAGTAAAAGATTGGCTTTTCAAGAAAAATCTCAAATAAAAGGGATAGTAGCGTTATTTACGTGTCATTTTCCCTTCTTTAACTCTGTCCAGATCCCGGCTGTTGCTCAATGCATTTCCTGCCTTTCAGCAGTCAAGTGGGAATCTCTTTCAGAGAAACTAATCCACAAACTCTAGGAATTGGGGTTACATTTTTGTTTTTCTTCCTCACACTGTGAGTTGATTCAGTGTTACCTCAATGTTTTGAATTTCTAGCAAAGCTGGCTTAGTGATAACAGCGAGCTATAGTCCTGTAGCCTACTATTAAAACATGATGGATGTGGGCTTAAAGTGGCTTCAGATGTTGGCTGATAATATATAATATATAATATAATAATATGGCTTTTATTTGCTAAGTATATTTACACTTACGAGCAATGTATCCTCTGCATTTAACCCATCCTAACTTGCAGTGGACAGTAGTGCTAACCACTGCCCTGGTCGACAATGACCTTTGTGTTTCAACACAATTCAGCTGTACAATATCAATAGCAACTTATTTAAAGACCAACAGTGTAATGCCACAAGTTGTGGCACTGCAGAGTGATGTTTTGATTAGAGGCTTCCCTATATTGATGGTATAGACTAGAACACAGTGTGCACACAGGCTGCGTAGTGAAAGCAGCACATCAGCAGAGCAGCAGCAGTGTCTAACTGCTGTTGTAGTTATAGGCAGTCCTACTGAGCAGTGTTTGAACACGATGCGTTTAGGCACAAAATGCAGGTCACTCATGTTCGAACTTAGAGCCCAATACACAACAAGTGCCAGTAAAACATGAGCCGTTATGCAGCCTGTGTAAACAGCTGTTTTGATCCAAATAAAAACAAATCTGTTCCATCAGACGTGTGTGAGATGTGTAGACAAGCAGTCACGTGTAAAAATAAATAAAGTTTGGACTTTGGACTTGGAATTTGTCAGGCTCAGTTCAACATCAGCCCAAGCTGTAGTTTGTGCTTGGACTCAGGCTCCTGCAACTGTTAGCATGTTACTGTTCTATGGTAGCCTAATGTCAAAGTATGAACTGATCATTAGTTTTAGGATTATATTTGAGGGGTCAAATAATCTCAAAAGCTGCCACTAACAACAAATCATTACCAAAGTCAATGAGATTCATCCCTTAAGGTTTAGGGATCTGTCAACCAAATTAAATAGCATAGCATCCAATTGGTGGAATATAATTCATACTGGAATCAATTTATATTGCCTTTAAACCATGACAGTGGTGTAGCTATAACAATGGCAAGAAATGCATTAAACATGTTTCTCAGACCTTAAAGATACATTATGTAGTGCATTGTGTTCTGGTGAGAAATTGGGTGCAAATGAAAATGTCTGTTCACAATAAAAACTTTCACACGTCGTACCTTTAACTTAAGCTGCTCAGTGTGTTTTTTTTGTTTTTTGAGATACTGCATGTACAATTTCAGAACAAGACTCCTCACTTCAGTTTAAAACTTTATAATAAAACTTTCTTTACAGGAGCTGGAATCACGCCTGGTGCAAATAAACTCCATACATAAACAGAATCATAATAAAACAAATGGGCCTACAGTGTAATGTTTGTAAATGTAAATGGACTGTATTTTAATAGCACTTTCCTAGTCTTAACAACTACTCAAAGTTCTTTAACATAGTACAGGATCCACTCACCATTCACACGCATTCATACACTGTGGCCGAGGTTGCCGTACAAGATGCCACCTGCTCCTCAGATAAACATTCACACACATTTACACTCCGATGGCGCAGCATCGGGAGCAATTCAGGGTTCAGTGTCTTGCCCAAGGACACTTCGGCATGGAACTGCAAGGCTAACCTTCCGATTGGTAGGCGACCGCTCTTACCACCTGATCCACAGCCGCTCAGCTTGTAAGAGTGTGTATTTACTGTGATTAATTCAAGGCATACAAGGCGACCATGCAGTTTGCATTGACACTTATTGAAGTAGAGTGGATTTTTGCATCAATAAACATACAATATTTTTTTTTATTACCAGACCTGGCATCATATGGTGCATTGTTTAGTATTAAGCACATTTAAAGCTATTTTTTTGTATTGATGTGTTTCATTTTTTCATGTTTCCCTTTGGTAGATTTACCACTTTGTCAGCCTGAATCAAGGAGCTGTCAGGTGGATCCCTCAGAGGGATCAGCGGTCATCACTGATATTTAAATATATTTCACCTGCTCTTAAAATCAATAAGCTGCTACCAGGCAGATGTTTTTTTTTTTTTATATCTGATTGACATTAGACACTGAGATATATGTGGACGTTTATGGCTATGTTTATATATGTTCCAGGTAGAGTGACACCTTTATCAATGCAGGTCCACAATCTTTTGATGATTTAATGATTTAGCTATTCTCTAAAAGCAACTGAAGCAGTCAGGAATATAGGAATGTGTGGTTTATCTCTTTATTGAACCTTCCAGGGCTCTTTATATATACAGTGCACTGCATTTCAGTTCATAAAAGTAAATGCACTGAAGCTGGTATGGAGACCAATTTGATTGATCTTTCCAGAGCTGCGTGCATAAAATCACATAACGCTTCATTTAGTTAAAAAAAAATTTAAAAAAAATACAGACGACTATGGAAGCCTTCCTAAATATATTACAGCTTAATATACACATATATAACTGTACATTTAATAAATACAATATGAAGTATTCTTGAGATGTATTATGGCTATCATGTAGGCCAGTCCATCACAAATTACCAAGACCTGCATGATTATTTTTAGTCATTTTTGTTATGTTTGACCTTTCAAAATATGGGCATGTTGGAGCTTAGTCAATGAGGTAAACTGTTGCAGGTAAGCCACTTTGACCCATTCATGAACTGATAAAGAAGCAATGCATATCCCTGTTGGACCTCGATCTCAATGGCCTTAACATCTAAATGGCTGCAGGGGACAGAGAGCCTTTTAAAGTGACCAGTGACACAATAACCAAAATACAATCAAAGAACAAGCAAGGCTTCAAGAGATCAGATATTAACACATTACTCATGTTCAAAAACATATATATATAATACTGATTAAAAAAGGTATTTACAAAGACCGCTGTGATTCTCCGTACAGTAGACAGTTAATACTTCTTTGGTCCCTGTCGATTGTTGGCAATTTAGTGGTTCGGTAAAGACAAGCATTAGTGACAAAATAATCATTTTGTACATTTAAAAAAAAAGAAAAAAAGAAGATGTGCTTAAATTATGCCTATCACTCTGAATCATTTATACATCAACAATAATCCAAGTTCACATAGGCAAAGAAAACACACCACTTCAGGGGTTCAAAATACATCAACATCAGTACAAACAATACATGTGGGCTACAAAAGCATAAACAAATGATTATAAAGATATGCAGCAATATGCACATTATGTGGAGAGACAGGAGAGAGCTTGTGGGCAGACTAATTTCCAGCACTGTGAATACGGTTGTGTTGGTTGCACTGAAAGTTGAAGTGATGAAACACAACAGAAGGAAAATCAGAAAAACAAAAACAGCATTCAGTATACGTCCAGTTACTTGCAAAGGCTTTCCCAGTGCCGCTGTGTACTGTCCATCTTTGGCTATGTATGTAGAGATGGATGCTGTGTGCATGATGTGTATTCAATTGCAACTTCAAGCATCGTTCAGCCCAAAAAGACTGCCCTGCATTTTCAGCTTGTGCATCCTGTCGAAAAGAAGACAACAGTGAACAGGAGAGCTTCTGCTTCTGATAAAACAGGATTTCCAAATGCGTCAATTAATAATTGACAATAAATAACCAAGCTCCATAAAAAGGAAGCTTCGCCTCAACTTACAATTTCTCTTTACGGTTCATTTTGTCTTCTTTTGACTTGACAAAGACTCCATCTTCTCCTCCCCTGACGAGGTAAGCAAACTCTCCTTCCTTCGCGTTGAAGATCACCCTGAAATCACACACAGAAAAAAAGTCAAATTAAAAATAGAAACAAATTTAAAAATATTCCCAGTCTTAAGTGTCACTGGATCTGTTCCTAGTTTATTCTAGATAATCATATGTGACCTTATATATATGACCAAGAACGTACTTGGACTGGGTCTCCCCGGACTTAATGCGCAGCTTTCGGATATGGAACTTTCCACCGCCCCACCAGTCTGACCAGCTGATGAGTGTGTCCTTCTCCCAGCGCAGCTTCACGATCATCAGGTCTCCAATGTCCACATCGGTGGTGATGAGGAAGGACAAAGTGGTGTTACCGCTCAGGACCGGCCTGGGAAGTAAAGGGGAGAGCAACGGTCAAAGGTCAGCAGCATAGAGAGAGTCTTCAACATGGACGCAATGAAGACATCTGTGGTATGTGTTTGTGTGTGTTCATGCGTGTATGTGACGTAACAGCACAAGTGCCTTTATGGTCTTTTTTTTAGAGTCAGGAAATAACTGTTGCTGAGTATGTGTTTACTTTTTCTTGTAATTTCCACATGCATGTCTGTGTTTTTTTTAGGTTTTCACATGACAGATGTTAAAAAAAAAATGGTACTGTTTAATTCGCGTACAGGACAAAGGAAATGTCCTCCTTCTCTCCGTGGGTTCCATACAGAGAAATCTTCATTGGCTGCTCGGTGAAGCTCAGTGGGTCCTTGCTGAAGAAATGCACCTTCACTTGATAATGGAAAACTACAAGAGAGGAAACAGACAGTTTACACTTTAGACACACTCTCTCGCAGCTTGACATGTTCTCAGCAACTGGCCCACGTCCCTCATACCTCTACTTAAAGTTAGTTTAATACTGTAAAAGCCCTTTTATAACCTGCTACTGTGCTGCATATAAACATAGATTTGTGATAAATCAAAGTCGGTTACATTCACACACCATCGTATGAATTTATTACTATAGAACTATTTACGAAACATGCTTTTCTTTGCACAAAACATACTGCTGACTGCCAAATTGTAATTCTTAAATAAACGTTTCCATTGACATCACATGCAGTGGTGTCCCATTACCTTAGCATACCCCAAGGAACTAAAATACCCATGACTTCTACTTCATGTGACCTCCTGAATGCTTGCTACTTGTACACATTTTCACGTGTGAGAGAACGGTGTGTGCTGTGTGTTTGGTGTATTTGTACCTGCGCTGACTGTACTAATATTAATTCCAGCTCCAAGCAGCCATATCCACACTAAGTACACTCAACAACAGTAGCTCACACGCTGAGGATTACTCCAATTAAGGTATGTGATTCAATTCTCAACTCCCACTAATCCTCAGTAAAGTACATAAACCCAGTCAGACTTTTCTATAGTAGTTGGAAGGTATTTCTTATATTGTCTTGCACTGCACAGAACACAAAGCCTACAAAAACCTCTGTACATATTCTTCTTCCTGTGTGTTTACCTTTGTACGGCATCATTTCACGAGTCTTAAGGTACATCTTGACGCTGCGGGTCATGCGGACCTTGTTGATGTTGTAGCCCAGCTTGTTGCAGCGGTTCTTCCTGCAGCTGAGGCACAGACCCTTGTTGAAGGCCTCTCTGGAGTTGCAGCGGTAGGCCAAGCTCTGCTGCTGGGTGTTCAGCAGAGAGTCGATGAACAGATGGATTGAGCGCTCGTGGGAACATTTGACAAGCTGGTCCATATCTGCAGGAAACAGAGTACAGAAGTTGTGAAACCTCCACATTTTCAGAGAAAATGTCTTCCTCGTGTAGCTTTTATGGTTCTAGACATGTCAGTGTTGACCCAGATGGCATTTCTCGATTAGTTCTGCCATGCTCAGTTAAAACACTTACAGCAGCTGGGGGACATACTGTGAATCTGGTATGACTGGAGGCAAACCCTAACCCTAACCCTAACCCTAACCCATTTTAATTGAAAGCTTTTATAGACACAAAATGTCTGTTGACACAATGTAAAATTACACAAGCCTATCCTAGTGTTAACAATCTTCTTTAACACTGCAAGAAGAAGATTGGTAACGCCAGGTCTGAGCAACCGGAGTAAGAGGTTCTACCTAAATTTGAGCTATCATCGCTTACACAAAACATGAGATAAATCCAAGAGCATACATTGTCTATGAAAAACACTCAGAGTCCCTTACTGGCAACTGGAGTCTAATAATAAGTTTAGTTTACGGTATTTAAATTGAAAACTAACCCAAAGCATCATCTCAAGCAGAAGTGTAGTTAGGAACAAACAATGAGAAGTATTTGGAGTACATACTTTGGAGGCCCTTGAGGCCTTCCAATGCAATCCCCATCAATGTATTTGAGATGTCGCAACCCGGCTGGAAAGTGCCTCCGTTGGGGTAAATGTCGATGTGGCCCACAGGTCTCTGGATGCCGATGCTGCGGCCCGGGGAGCCCCTGGTGTTGGTGTGTAGGACGTCCACAAACTGGGCATCGTCTCGGGATAGGGTGTTCTGGTTTTCTGCGTCCTCAAAGGTGGGACCAGCGGGATCCAGACCTAGAAAAAAAAAAAAAGTGAGACAAAGGCCATTTCAGTGACGGATTACTCCAATTAAGGTATGTGATTCAATTCTCAACTCCCACTAATCCTCAGTAAAGTACATAAACCCAGTCAGACTTTTCTACAGTAGTTCGAAGTTTGAATTGTTTTGGAAGAATTTATTTTGTGCAGATTGCGCACAGTTCAGTACAAAGAAAGAGTGTTTAGATAATAATAGACACACATGAAAGCAGAAAGAATTTCATGGCATTTGAAAAAAAAAGGATGTAAACACTGCACAGAAGGCAGATGAAGGCAGATGAAGTCAATGACTCACTTTCCAGTTAAATATATTTATGCACAGGTTGTTTATCTGAGTGTAAAGTGAGCAGATGATGATCCATTGGTTAAGTTAACGTCCTCACCTGTGATCCTGCTGATTTTATGGTCTGTGAGGTCTCCAGCAATTCCAGCCACATGTGCTCCCAGACTGTATCCCAGGAGATGAATCCTCTCCCAGGGCAGCTGTAGCTCTTTCTGAAAGGAAGGAGATGGATGAGATGTTAACATGCCTTAAACAGTTTAAAGTGAATCCCGCAGACTTGCTGGAGGGAGTAATACTAATAGTAGGCTGTACCTGGCAAAGCACTGCAGCCCTCTATTCAAATCTTAATGGAGTTTGGGACATAATCCAAGACGAGGATTCAGTCATGTAATTTTATTCTTAGCCAAAACTTGGAAACTTGGAAGTCACGTACACAAAGGACAAACAAATGAAAGCGTTTATGCCAAAACCCCTTTTTGCCTTGATGTCGCTCAAACAAAGTCTGCACTCCACTTAAATACTGAGCCTTGTAATAACTCGTTACTAATGAGGTTGTGCTGTGAGTCACAGTCACAGCTATTACACAACTTTATAGGGCGTTTCAAATTATAACCAAAAGGAAAACATTTCAGCAGCAGCACCGCTTGATTCAAAACGATTACATCATCACATACATTATTTGTCACAGATTCTCCGGCTGCTCTAATTTCTTTGCTGGCAGGTTAAGAATCTGGTGGTTTCAAAAGCAGTGGAACAAATCCACTTTTTAACAGAGAGGATATGGAGAATATGATCCAGTTGTTAGCAGTTTGTTAGCCGGCTTGTAAACTCTTCAATGAAAACACTAACCTGTAACCATGTAACAAACTTGGCCACGTCGCGGCCGACTAGTTTAGTGTCAGCTGCAGAGTTCGGGTAGTGCTGGTTGGCACGGGTCAGCCAGTCCACCACGATCACATTGGCACCGGGCTCACGATCATAGAGAGCCGACACCAGTTTGGGCACCCAGCTCTCAAACATCCCTGTCACCTATTGTAACACACACAGACACACACACATAGTCACACACATAGTCACACACAATTCAGGTCAGCTCCAGGACAGCGTGATTTATTCTGGCCTTAGCCCTCATTCTGGGTCCTGTGGTTGGAGAGATGCCAAAGTGTAATCGGGTTAAAATCTTGTTGCATGCCTGGCCCTAAATCACATTATAGGAAGAGAGAGCCAACTCACTGCTGTCAGCCTGTCTGATCTGAAATGTGCATTTATTGTTATATTTACCTCACAATGGATGCTCATCAGTTGGGACTTGGCTCAACATTTATGATCAGTTTTTGGGCTATTTTTCATGCAACATTCCATTAAATGGCATTTTTTTAACTGGTATGTGTGGTATAATTTCACTGCATCAGTCTCTCAGAGCAATAGGGGCATTAGAAGTTTTTCCTCAAAGACGGCCAGAACAAAACAGTGCCCATTATACATGTTGCACAAATAGGTACTTAATTAACAAAGGAGTCACCCATAAGATGGACCTGCTACAATACCTGTGGTTTTAATATGATTTTCTATAGTAACGCACGCTGGTGACAATTTGTTACATGAAATACATACCGTCCAGCCATGGATCACAATGAAGCTCTGTGTTTCTGAGTTGAATTCACACTCTTTGATTGTCTCTGGCCTGCCGGCCTCAATGTAGCACATGTCTTCATCTGGGATGTCCGCAGTGCGCAGGGAGAACTTGGACACAATGTCAGTGTAGTCTGTGATCCATTCAGCAGTGGTCGGCAGGGGAGAAGCGGTGACTGTGGTGTTTACTGTCGCAAGACACATAAACAGTATGCAGTAGATTATTATGGTATGATAGAAATGTAGGCTACACAAATGCATAAGGCAAGAAACAAGAAAAGAAGAAAAATAAAATGTATGACATTATTATTACACTTTTCAGTTCTATGCATACAACAATCACGCACTAATAATAAAAAAAAGGTTTCATCACGAATGAACAAACTTGTTCATGCAAATTACGAAACTTTGCTGCCGTTCTAATTCCTATGTGAACATTAATTACACTATAGTGTGAGTCAGTGAACCAGTAGAGGCATAGAGCATGGCATTGTCGCCCCCTTTTGTCTCCACTGCATTTCTACCAGCATAAAATAGCCTAATTTAAACCTCAAAATATTGTTAAGAGCCTGGGTTTTCTTAAGGAATTCCGTTCAGATACGTTGGTTAAAACGGGGTAAAAACCTCTAAACTAATGACATTCTTCCGTTCAGTATAGTTTTGTAACTTAATGTCTTTTAAAAAAAAATCAAATAGTTTAAGGCTAAATGGTTTTAAGTGCAGAAAGGTCATACAAAACCGTTCTAACTAAACAATAAATACTAGTTTGTTTTTGTATTTTAACTTCGAAAATAATGCGATTTTATTAGATTTCAAAATACTGTTTTTTTTTTTTTTTTTTTTTTCTGTTCTTTGTCCAGACAAAAGGCCTGTAGCAGCCGCTTCTCATCATGCACACATGGACCTGAATGGTATGAAATCTGATGCAGCCCTGAACTGTGAAAACGGGTTACTCCCGGTCAACACGGAGCAGCATGCATGAATTAACCAGCTTAATGATCGCTTCATTACAGCTGCGGACAAATCATCAAAATACTGTCCTGCCAAACACGGTATACAAACATGTTGATGGGCCGCTCTTTGTATTTATAGCTCTTACCAAACACAGTGGTGGTGAGTTCAGGGTCAGAAGAAAAAGTTGCAAAGATGTTTCCCAAACTTATCCAAACAGACAAAAAGCAGATATTATTTTTTCCCATATTATTGAGATTTTTTTTTTCTTTCTATAATATCCTGAAAAAAGTTCTTTGGATCTCGTTGTATATCCAAGCGTAGGCTATATTTTAAAACACAAAGATGTATGGAGATGCGGTTTAGGCGTAAAGTTTCTTAAGGTCTGTTACTGTTGCCGTTCCAAGTCATCTTTATTGGTGGCTCATTTGAATAATCAAACATGATTGGCTGAGGTTAGAGGGCGGAGTTTAAACTTTGTCCACTCTGATTCACTGAAGGGAAATTATTCACAATCTTCTTCACAGAAAAGCTGACAAACTGCAGCGCACAGGACTGTATCATTAGCATTCATTTAAACGGTGTCATTATGTCAATTAGCCACTATCAAATTAGCTTGTTAGATTTTTAAGAAATTATAGGAGAGTTGCCTCAGACTTTAGGAAAGATTGTCATTGTGAAAATGTGCTTTTTCATAACTCAAAACAAGCTGTTGAAAAGAAAAAACAAGCAAGAATTTATGTGGCGAAATAGTTTGCCAATAAGACACAAGTAAAAGCCCTGAATTGAAAATGTTACTCAAGCAGAAATGTGCAAGTATTATCACTAGCAGAACAGAAAAATTTCCCCTGTCAGTGATACACCATTACATATTGATGTGAAAGCAGCATTTTGCTGTTGTAGTTTGTTTGAGGTGCTAATTTTGTTCTGTAGTGTAATATATGCCAATGCAACACATTTTATAAGCCAATCATATGTTTTCTGTTTTCTTGATTTGTAAAGTAACAAGTAGCCTATATCTGTCACAGTTATGTAACAAAAAGTCAAATATGTTCCCCTGAGTTGTGAAGTAGAAGGATAAAGTCGCACTAAATGTAAATACTCAAGTAAAGCACAAGTACCTCATATTTGTCCTTAAGTACCTAAGAATTAAGAAGTAAGTAATTAAGAATTCATGGTCCAGTTTACCTTATTTCACTGGGATCATTCACTCACTATCACTTCTCTCCAGGTGTCCTGGGTATATCAAACACAAACAATAAGACAATTAAGACACAGTAATAACAGCACAGCTAATTAATGATAAAATCTTGCAAATAATTAGTTAATTGATGCCATGGTGTGGCCAGTCAGAGGCCACTGATGCCCTGTCAGATGTGATCATCTGAAACAGATGTTCTGAACAGTGTGGTGGGTGTGTTAGAAAGCCCCCTCTTCCATTGGAGTCTGCAACTCAAAAACAATGACAAAGCACAACTGGGTAACAAATGATAGCACAATGTCTTGCCCCATGCTCTCCGATTGCACGCAAAAAGAAAACTAGAATAATTCAAAATAAAATAAATCGAGACAAGTACATTCCCGTCTTATATCATGTCATGTTAAATGAAAACAAGATGTTAAGACACTGTGGATTCTTCATGGTGGCAGTTAAACTCCCTTTGCAGCACGTGGGGGTACCAAATAAACTCAAAAACTCCAGAAAAATCAAAGACACACGTAGGTTAAGAACAGGCATGAGGGAAATACGTCTGAGCCCACGTGTCTGAGTTTTATGAGAAATTTCATGCCTAAACACCTGCGTGAGAATATTTTACACCTCTGTTTTCTCTGAAAAACTGAGGGGAACAAAAACAGGTTGACCTATAGCCTATATATTTTTCCATCAGGATAAAGTGTTCATGTTTTTAAATGTGATATACTTTATTTTCAGTGAATCAGGCCCCCCCTCCCCATTGTATTGTTTAATCTTCAGAGCTATTATTCTTCTAAAACTTGCAGAGAGAAACTCAATGAGATTTGGATTACGTTTTCACGTGCGGAGCGTGACTCAGAGTGAGGGCCACGTTGTTTGTGTTCTGTTTTGCCTTGAAAAAAATGAAAGGCCTCCCCTGCCAGGAATTTACTGTGCACACAATATAGCTTCAACCATGTAAGAAGCAAGAGAGGAGTTTTTGTCTTGTTTACCTCACCCGCATATAGTATAAAGATTGTCATTTAACCCTTGTGTTCTGTTAACACTGACTTTACTTCCTCATTGTTTGGGGTCCCATGAACAGACCCAGGTGCTGTATGTGTAAACTATAAAAATCAAAAATCAAATGCAAATATCATTTTTTTCCCTCTGACCTCATTAAAACGATGAATGGTAACCCTTCTCTTTGCCATGAATTCAGCTTCTATGTGATGGTTTCTGAAACATGAAATTCTCCTAAAATAAGGGAAACCCATGAAACCTCAAGTTGATTAAATATGTTTGTTTTTTTTAGCTGTTATAGGGCCCAGGATCTCCAGGAGCCCAAACAGAACATTAGGTTTAATGCTTAGTTTGGGTGAATACAAAAAAAATTAGGAAGAAATTGATTCACTTTTCTTCATGAATATTGTCTGCACGATTGCACCGTGTTGTCCTTAGTAATCAACTGCTGCTCTATATTTTCCTTCTCTAAATATAGCCCTCTGTTTCTTTTATCTTACATGTATATGTATGTTTAGTGTTTGTATGTATGTGAATGCCAGTGATTGTTAGGAAGGTGATGCTTAGGGCCGGACCAACAGGCCCAACCCAGTGATTAGAGAGAGGAGCAACGCCTATCCCCAAGCCTGTGATCTCAGTCTCCATCTCTGCATTCACTGCAGTTACAGTATCTTGCCCCAAGGGAGCCCCACAGTGATAAACAACAGAGGGCAGAAATGTAATATCCTGTATGAGACACATCCTGGCATGTTTTAGAATAGATCAGCCTTTTCTAAACGGCTTGAGCTCCAACTAGTTTGGCTTTGACGCTGAGAGCTGCTGAGGAAATGAAAAGATCACTGCAGAGAGAACTTGTATTTCCTGCTCAGGAGGAATTCCTTCACTTTCCCGTTGTGGTTTATTCTTTTGGAGCCTGGCAAATCTAAATGGTTGATTTGTTTCGCATTCCTCTGTTTGCACCTCTAAGAGATTATGAGCAGAGCAGCGTTGACTTTGTATATCTGCTGAAGGTTTGAGGTGGTGTTTACACTCCATCTGTTTCTTTATCTGTCTGTTTTTCTTTCTATTGCCTCCTGCATTCACATTTGTTTATTAATAGAGTAAACCACTGTAGCAGACACAGGTGCAACATTAATCCCATATAACAACAACACACAGTCAGTCACGCTCACACGAAATCCTTGAAAGGGAAAAGGAAACCTCATAAATGAGCATTTATGCAGTTGGGCAAACACACACTGGCTGACTTTCATGTTTACTGAGTGTTTTATGGTGAAATGTAATAGTTATGGGGCTTCATTTTGATCTGGGGCTACACTTCCATCTTCTCCTCTGTTCCTTAAACTGTATCATTCTCGCATTGCACCCTGTGCAAGGCCATCCTCTCATTGTTTTTCCTGACTTTGCTGACACTCATCACATCTTGTTCCCCTTTATCTTTGCACTCTCTTTGATGACCATCGCTGTCCAGACACAACAGGAGAGAAAAAAAGACCTTCTGGGATTTCTGCTGAGACCTTGAACCAGCTGGAGAGAAAAAAATGTCAAAGACAAAAAGAATCATGAATCACCAACCGTGCGTTTTATTTTACATTTGTGGCATGAAAGCTAAAGAGAACGCTCTAATTAGCCAACACCAGAGTGCATTTTAGCTTTACTGCCCATTCAGAATCCATTAGACGAGGAGAACGATTTGCTGGGCAGGAGAGACAGAAAGAAAGAAAGGCTCCTCAGTGGGAGTTCAGTCTTTTATGAGCCTCCTACTAAAGACACATAAAGGTCATAAAAGAGCCACAGAAAGACTTGAATGTGTGAGGAAGGCAGTATTTTATTCCTCTATTCAAGGGTGACATGAAGTGGTTTTGTTACACACTTGTGCTGGCAGTTTAACGAGGAACCTAATTAATGCGTAAATTGCGTGGGAGTGTTTGTACATGACATTTGGGTGTTTATATCTAACATACACAGAGAGTGTACACTGTAAACTGTGTATGTCCTTATGTGAACCTTTCAGTCCTCACTTTCCAGGAACTGAACCAGCTACAATACTTCCTGGGGAAACGATGTTTGTCAAAATGTAGAATTTAGGAGATCATATTTAACATTATTATTATATAACATTATTATTATTATTATTATTACAGATTATTAGAATGCACCATGTACAGAAAGGTCCAAGCTAACCATTACTTTCATTTTGTTGGTTATGCAAGAGTCTAATGTTTAACATTTATAGTAATATATTTAGATTTATGGAACCTACGTCCATGTACAGATTCCAAAGTCCAAGAAGGCACAGGACAGTTAAATAAGGCACGTGGGTAAAGTAGGCGCCAGGTTTTGTCAAGGAAGGACTCTGCTGTCCCATCATAAGTCTGACAATGGTATAGGAGTGCAATGCAACGCTTGGTGGGGCACTCTTTTAAGAGAATTGCCTAAGCTTACGTCTCAAAATGAGAGCCATTTTTCTTTTGCAGAGCCTTTTCGCCTCTATCAAACCCAGTGAAGTGATCTCAGTGGGGAGACTGTAGTGTATCTGACTCTGGCACCACTACAGTATATGAGGGCTGGATGTATGAATCCCTTATGGGATCAGCAGGAAGCCTTCTCCTTATATTATGTTTGACATATATAAAAATATATTTAGATATGAAACCTAAGTCCGTGTGCAGATGCCAAACCCTAAGATGGCACTGTCACATATCATGAGGACATTTTTGTTTGCAAGTTCAATAAGACACGCACATGTAAATACACCTACAGTGTATGTATGTGCATGCAAGTACAGTATGTGCAGAGGGATAAGCATGAATAGCAATTACATAACACATGCGCGTGCACGCACACACACACGCAAACACACACACACACACAATCACACACACACACACACACAGAGAGGAACATACCGTATGGGTTGGAGGCTGTACATCTGTTGCTGTGTATCAGTGTACTGTAAGTCAGGTCATACAGAGTTTCCACTTTTCCTTCACACTATTTTGCGAGTACACAAAAGCCTACATCCAATGGTCATGGATGCATGTAAGTGTACACAGTGTCCCAACAGTGATATGCACACATGAAGCAGGCATGCATTTATCAAGGTGGTGCAGGCTGAGATGCACATCTAGTAATTCTGGTTTGTCCATCACAGTTTCATGCCTGTACATTACATTACAAGGGCTTTTGTACATGTGTGTTGGTGGTTTTATCTGTATGTTATGAGTGGAATGCAGCAGACCCAAAGCCTGAATGACTTCTATGTTTCATCCATGAAGGCAGCTGGTCATGGTGGCTGGTGTAAAGGGAGACTGTGCCGCAGTGAGCACCAGTCTAGTCAGAACAGACTTTCTCAACTCACTGATGTCCCAACTCTCAAAAAAAAGAGGTTTCATAAGTACTGGATTTCAACTGCTCCAGAAGATGACTGCATCTGGCCTGTAGGTGCTGAGAGAGGGTTGCAATGTTCAATTTGTGTTGTCTTTCCTGTTTAAATAATGTGAATGATTTTGCAACCTAATCTTATCAGAAACTCTACTTCAAAATAAACATACACTAATTATTGTACATCAAATACTGGGTAGTGAGTCATGTACTGTATTTGTGATGTTACATGGGATTGGTCAATGATTAGACTGATTTATGAAATCATTATTAACTCATATGTTTTGTTAAAGAAATAACCCAAATTAAAGACTGAGAGGACCATCAAAGATTTCAGAAACAACAGAACGTTTGGTGGCAGACTTTGCCCACAGTGTTCAGCATCCCTCTTACCTTATGTCTGACTCTCCAGGTCTTGGACAGCGATGACCCATCTTGGCTCGGGTTTGGCCTTCGCTCTCTTTTCATCAGTCTGTCTACTGTCTGAGCTTGATGTCTTTGGCAGGCAGGAAGCAGAGTTTACATCATTCCTCTCGTGCCGCTGCCCAGCAGTCTGGAACAATGTCTAGCTGTTCTGCACGAATGATTGTGAGAAGCTCAGGATCATTGTTCTGGCAGCAGATCTCCACCAGATGAAGGACTTCACCCATCATTTATTGTATTTTTTTTTATATCAGGACTAGATGATATTGTGGGCATCCACAGCCTCAAAACGTTTGGGCACAGGGCAGGCCGGATGAAAATAACATAGATCCCACATCTAGATACACCATTTGTGTTGTCTTATCTGCCTCTCTTTCTGCATTTATCTGGCCCACAACACTGAAGCTCTGCAGACCTTCTTCTCCTCCGTGCAGCTCTAGCTGTTAATCTGAGCTTCAGTTCTGTCGAAAGATAATAGAGATGTTGTCTCAGCTTTGTTTTCCCTCAGCTGTCCAAGGAAGCTCCTGGTGGAGCCACCTGTGGTGGTCTCAGGTCTGGTGCCTTGCAGACTAACATATATGAGGAGCTTATACACATGAGTGCTTCATCAAATGCAAACACGCAAGCCAAACATTACGACCCTGCCTCAGCTCCCCTGCTTGCAGCGTCTCACGTTCACATGCACTGTAACTGATTCAGAGACATGAACCAATGGAAGCGATGACACTGCAGAGCATCTTACCGAAAACCTGCTGTGTGGTATGAGGTCAATTCCATCATGTTTGTCTGTAGGTGAGGCTCTGGCCCTAGTCATCACCTTACCTGCCACCATACCTCCACATATCACACAACTACATTACATTTATTACAGTTTAACCCTGTGATGATTTCTCTTATTAAATTTCTAAAACATCTCTGCTACATATTTGCAGCTGAAGGCAATAAGCGTGTGTTTCTGTGTAATTAGATATAAAGAGGAAGAAAGACACTTCAGGACAGACAGAGAAAATAAACGCATTCCAAAAGACAGGAATTTGGGTTAATGATCTTGCACAGCAGCAGGGCGACGCAGAGGATCAGTGGTTTTTGTGTGTGTGTGTGTGTGTGTGTGTGTGTGTGTGTGTGTGTGTGTGTGTGTGTGTGCGCGTGTGTGTGCATTCCTTTCACATTGACCTCATACACATATTGCTGCCTTTAAGTGTATGTGTGTGCAGGTGAAGTGTCTGTGACCTTCTCTAGCTCAGATCCTGTGTGCTCCTCTCCCCTGTAGCCGTAGTCATGTTGATTTAAGCTGTTCATTCTACATCTGGTGGATGATCTGCAGTGCTAGTCACTGGCAAATGTCTTGATTTTATCTCCAACATCCTTTCACCCACAATTCATGTCCTCATTCTTTTTCTTTTTTTCAATGGTAGCACTGCTGTCATCAATGTCCACTAGGATGCAAGAGTTCATATCTAGTGTAGCCTATGCATGCAGTGACTGCAACCCTCAGTCCTCATGGTTGCTTGTAATGTAGTTTTTGGTATTTCAATTGATTCTACAGTTACTGTCAATTAATAACATCTACTTAATGCCCAAAGTTTAAATAGAAATGACCAGTTCTGGCTTCAATTTATGGTTATATAATACCCTCTAGTGGGCAAAAAGAAAATGACAGAGGAGAATAGGGCGGATTTTAGACTCAAGAGTTTCATGAACCAATATTAAGATTGTAATTACCTTGTGTTGTGTCTGAGTTTCCACATTAAACAGCAAAATGGGGTTGACAGGTGTTCGGCCGAGGTGTCAGTGATGTTGTCAATGTTGCAAACTGACAGATGCACACATCTGAACCATGCTGCACAAAATATGCAAGGAGTATGCAGCAACAGCATTCAGCTACGGACACATTTTCACAGTTTAATCAAATTTACCGTTAATATGAGGCTTAAATTAACACCCAAGTTTACAACCTGCTGTTGAGTCCTTCCCCAGTAATACATACACACTAGGAGTCATCATTAGCGCTTTATGACGCATGAGCTGCAGTGTACTGAAGGAGTTAAGTATCTGGGTGGGAGTGAGGAACTTCATTCATAGAAAAAGGAACTTGGATCCAGCAATAGATAAGAACCAAGGAAGTTAGAGTGAAGAAGGTTATATCTGGAAATCCAATCTAAGCCAACACTGACAGTTGGTCTACTCATGACTTATGAGTGTGATGTACAGAGGTCAAAATGACATCCTACAGTCAAGATCATTTCCTGTTGCAAATAAACACCTGGTATGTAATCCTAGACATGGTGCTCTTCTGCAAAGTTATATGCAACACTGACACTTACTGAGGTGACTGTCAAGAGATGACATTGTTGGATTCCAACCAGTTCCCCCAGCAGGCCACCCACTGGGTTTTTCTGTTGCAGCCACTGGCTTTTCACCTAATTTCTTCAGTCTAGGCTGGAGGTCTACAAGTCATGTGAAATACATCCATCATCAGTGGACTTCCAAGTTGAGTAACTCCCCCTCTGCCATTTGGAAAGGTTTCAGGGCACCAGAACAGCAGTCTGAGTGCAAATGCCTGTATGTGGTACTGGAAAAGGTAACAGAATCATAGCAGTTAGGTGGTTTCATTATTATTCTGTTTTAGTCAGAGGGAAACACCCTGTTATGTGGATCAGTCAGCAACAATACTCCTCATCTTGGACCCTATTAATCAGGTTTGAAACACACTATACACAGTAACTCATCCCAGGCCATGGCTACTTCTTTCATTGGAGGTTTAGGTGTACACTAGGATCTTGAACCTGCGGAATGGGTAAAGTATTGTGGCAATTGCATTTCAATGCAACTGGTTTCGACTGGCTTTTTTTTTTTTTTTTTTGAGTAACTGAATTCTGCTTTTGCTGCTGTTTTACAAGTGACATTGTCATATTGCTGCATGCTCCTTCAAGTTATCTAGTGTTGCACTAAGTTAAAATGAAGGTTGTCAATCAGGGTTTATTTGATGCAGGATCATTTTATTATTCCCAGCATTCCCAAAATCTCAATAAAGCCATGTTTTGTAATCAATCTGTCCTCAAACAGCCAAAATGGTGGACTTAGCAAACTATACTATTTTCCATAGTATAAACAGTTTGAGTTGATCTGCTTGTACCAACTTAAATGTTCAGATAAAATTATTGAGGTCTCAGTTAACCACCAATTTGGGCTAAATTCTAAATATCATACTTTTAGTACGTACTGCAGCTGCCCTTATACATTTGTACATTGTGGGCCAGAAATAGCCAGAAAAGCAAGCTGGCTTGCATACTGCAAAAAATCTGACCGGAGTAGGACATCCTGGCATTTTTGGCATACTGCATTTGACATACTATGCATCAGAACACTAAATCTTTTAATGGCATACTAAATAGCATGGTAGTATAAGTATTGGAACACAGGCGAACCAAGTCAAAAGGGCTCAGTGCATGAGCCAAGAATAGAAAATGTCCAACTTATACATTGCATTTTTATAAGAAGAAAACTGTAAAGCTCTAAAGGAAGGGTTGGAAATTGGAATCCGCTCATATTGTTTAAAGTTAAGTTCAATGTGAGCCCCTGAAATTGACTTTTGAAAAATTGTTATGGCAATTTAAAACAAGAGTAAGGGAGCATATGTTTCTCTAGCAAAAAGATGACTATTGACCCTGTGTTTTTTTACAACTGAGCTCCACTAGACATTAGCAGCTGACATTCTCTGCTACTGAGCAGAAGATGGCATTCAAATTAATCAAACAATCAACAGGACAAAATTAAATACAACACTTTTATGAACAAAAAAAAAAAAAAAAAAAAAAAAAAAAAAAAAAAAAAACATTTGAGTTACAGATAATGTAGGCTGAAACATCATACATTAACTTTGAGATTTAGATTTTATAACAGATCTTAATCAATAGATTGTGAACACATACACACTCCTGGGGCATTTATTACCATTATCCAACAATCACACAAATCAAAACCTATAAACAAAAAAAAGCACCGGTTGAAATATTTAAAAAAAGAAAAAAAGTCTAACAAGCATGGATATCAGAATATGACATTTACTTTAAAAACTGTTTCAGACACAAACTGGGATACAGAGACTGATGATGTAATGTCCATCAACCCAGATGTCTTTAACATCTGAATTCACAACAGAGCTCTGACGTGACTCTCCACCACAGGCCAAACTGCATTTAAAACACATTCTTGGCAAGCAGTGTTATACAAACAAGGTAGGTTGGTCTTAATGATAAATGCAAGGCAGGAGATACTACATCACACACACAAAAAAAAAAAAAAAAAAAAAAAAGAGAGAAGCGACCAGAAAAATAAACGTCTCCATCGAAATTGTGTCAAAAGAAGAATACCTAATTTTTAATTTTTTTTTATTTACAAAACAAGATGGTAACATCCTTCCTGATATGACACAGTCCCACTATTGTCTTCAGACAAAACAGACAGACATCAGTAGCGTCGGCCAAAAGCTCCACCCTGCAACCCGCTGCCCTGCATCAGCTGGTTCTGTCTGTTAAGAGCTCCGGACAGGGACTGAGACGTTCCTGCATTCATGTAGCTTCCACGGCTGGTGACAAAAAATAAATAAAAATAAATGACAGACACACAATAATCGATATTGTTCTAACAAATAGAGCTGAAGTTTAAAAAAAGGGAGAATTTCAAAAATGTGGCATAAATCCAGCTAAAATTCACTAGTCACCTTGCCATTCCTCCACGAGCCATGTGGCTCTGGCCTGGGATGGCACCGTCTCTACCTGGAACAAAAAAAAAAAAAAAAAAAAAAATAAGAAGCCAAACATTAGACACGTGGACCAGAGTAGTTATACATCTATATTGCTATTATGTAGGATGCTAACTATATTTTCTGGACATGTTGCACCATATTCCTGCTACTAGAATTGTGCAACTCTGCTACTCCAACCCTCAGAAGGTAAAACCACTTTACTTAAAAATACATAACGCTACCACGAAAACAGTCGATGTAACTAGTAGCAGCAATTACAAACAAACATAGCACAAGTAACGGCATACGTACTTTGCCATGTTCTGTCTCCATCCATCTTCCGGCTAGAGTCCCAGTCTCGGCCTCCTTCCCTAAAAGACAAACAACATTGTTAACTTATATATATATATATATATATACACATATATATACACACACACACACACATACATACATACATACATACACATACACACACGACACTATTTAGGAACTGAAGCCAGTTCCAGCTCAGTTAGGTGCTCACCTGGGGTTGATGCGTTTGTCATAGCCTCCACTCCAGTCTCGGCCCTCTCTGCCATGTCTGTCTGATCGGTCTGAGAAGTGCTGAAAGAAAAAACACAAGACAGTTATAATTCACTTGTTCTGTGCTCCTGGACAGTTTATAGGTTGTTACTGTGGCAACCCAGTGAGTATTTATCCTTTCCATGTGCACTGGTATTCAAGTCAGTCACACACCACTACCATGACAATTTACAGAGGCTTGCATGAGTTTACACACCCATGCTAAAGTTGACTAAAAAGATGAATAAAAATCCATCTTTTTACCTAGAGATTGGCATGATTTTATTTCAGTTGGCCTAATAGCTGGTTTGATTGCATTGAGAGATGATCTTATGGAAATTACCCCATGCCAATCTCTAGGTATGATGAATGGTATGTGATGATGGGGGCTATTTTAATTCCAAAGGCCGAGGGAACTTTATCAGGATGCATAGTGTCCTGGATCCATGAAATAACTGGCCTTTGAAAATAAAAATCTGCCTGCCTCCATGGGAATTTAACATAGGGGTGAGTATATTCATGCCCCATGTATTTTAAGGAAGAACATTTATTTATTTACGATACATTATTCATTCACAAAGAAAATTGGTGTCCTTAAAAAGGCTGAATTTTTCCAATTTAAAAAAAAAAAAAGGTATTAAAGATCAATTTCCAAAAGATGTCTTTTTTTAATTCCTCTTTTTAGGCAACTTAAGCATGGGTGTGTAAACTTATGCAAGCCACTGTAGTTATCTGCCCGGTCCTTCCCATCGTAAGGATGTATGCTTTAACTGTAACAAGTGCACAAGTTGCATCTAAACTTCTGTGAGAGTTAAGGGTCAACACCTCTTACCTGACCATCTCTGTCTGCAGCAACGTTACGAGTGTTGTCCCGCCTGTCCATCATCACGTCGTCTTGGTAACGGCCCCGGTCTCTGTGGTCAAAGTCCTGATAACGTTCCTGACGACCAAAGTCTGAACGGCTATAACGATCATCAAGGGCCATGCGCTTTTCAGGCCAGTCATCTTTCCTAAAAAGGAGGAACAGGAAACCACATCCAGAATGAAGTACATCCACAGAGCTGCTCTGTGTCCTAATGATGTATACAGTACATACCAAAGTACTGAAGCTCTCGCCCTTGTTATTAATAATATCTTTTATGATTCTATTTGGCAGCCTTTTACTTACAAAAGACTCAAGATCTTAAGCACTTTAATAAAATAAGCTAACTTAAATGAACCTCTGCCAAGCAATAAATGTATTTATCAATCACCCTCTATGTCCGTTATTATTTACCTGCCATCCATGTCATAAGGCCTCTTAACAGAGCGTCGGTCCTGTTCGTAACGCAGCTGCTCCTGCTGCCGTCGCAGCTCATCACGCTCCCTGAGGATCCTTTCCTGCTCGCGCCGCCTCTCGTACTCTATACGAAGCCTTTCCCGCTCCAAGAACTGGCGCTCCATACGGTCCGCGTCGAGGCGCTGCTTCTCAGCCTGGGAGTCAAAACATTCATGGGTTCAGTGAGATTATCAACACTAAACCAGTGAGAACATGGATATATTAATAGTGTGGAAAAATCTATAATGGAGAAATACATGGCAGCGTACAATTTTCTTTGGTTTTTATTACTGTATTCAACGAGTTAAGATTTGCACCAGAGAAAAATATAATGCTGGAAATGTGGGCAGAAACACTGACAGCACAGCAGAGAGAGAAAGAAATCCCCTGTTGGAATAAGTAAATACCTCCAGCCAGTTTCTCTTCCGGATCAAGTGTTTCCTCTCCTCTTTTTCTCGGAACAGACGGATTCGCTCACGCTCACCACGTTCGGGACGGTTGTCACGGTCCCGGCTACTAAAAGAAAAATGGGAAAGATAAATCTCTAAGCAGCCACACGTACTGTTTTGGAAGTATTGTATATGTTGTAAATATAGGTTAATAGTGTCCAGTGTAAAAGCATATTGTACAAACTGCTACAAAAGAGAATTTCTTCAGCCTTCAACAAGAAACTAAAGAGAATCTTTTCATTTTACAAAAACAGCAGGGATGTTGTAAAAAGATATTTCCCATGGACCTTCACAAGTTGAAGTAAAACAAATTACAGCTCTGTAGCCCTAACAAAATAAAAATAAAAAAACAGGGATTTGGACAATTATAATTTACAGTATGAATGTGCAAAACATAAAATTAACAGGTAGCAATTATATAGCTGGGACAATTCCTTTAATTACTGGAGGAACAGGTGCTTCGGGGCCTCTGCTTTTTCCAGCTATTGTGCAGTGGTGCCTTTTGCTGTTATCATGAGCCTCTAGAAGGTTGTACCTGAACGACGTCGTTAATGTAGTCTATAAGGAGGATGTGCTGAAATAAGATCATCAACATGGGTATTAAATAAAGCCTTTATCTATCCAGAAATACAATAAAAAATTTTAACCACTTTATGACTAATTCAATTAAATGACAGCAGATATATGCCGGCAACAATAAAATAAAATGAGCGACAGTAATAAAAAAAGGGTTGAATATTCGCACCAGCTCATCTACCATGGGTTAGGGCTAGCCGTGACGTGTAGTTAAATTTTTTGAGAGGTGCACGTCAGGCTACGGCGTAGGGTCCGTGTCTCCACATACCTACGTATGTAGCAACGGCGTAGATTTTACACAGAAGTATAAATCAAGCTTTAGCTACAGAGTAAGCTATTTTATTGGGTATCCTATTAGCAATATACTCGAGTGAATTTAATTTCCTCAAGTATACAGTAGAACAGTGTGGCCGGGTTGGTTCAGTGGGTAGACCAGGTGCACCTATACTGAGAGGTTTATGCCTCGACGCAGAGGTCCAGGGTTTGAATCCGACTTGTGACGATTTCCTGCATGTCTTGCCCCTCTCTCTCCCCCCTTTCTCACCTAGCTGTCCTATCGAATAAAGGCGGAAAAGCCCAAAAAGTTATCTTTAAAAAAAAAAAAAAAAAAAAAAAAACAGTAGAACAGAAAGAGGGTCTCTGCCGTTGCTAGCCTTTTTGTGCTCTGTTAGCTCGCTGAGCAGTGGCTCTCAATCACAGAACAACATTTATTTTTAACTTGTCCAATCGGATAACTGCATGAGGCTAGCCTGTACAGAGAGTTTACTTGTCCTGGGCAAGCGTTAATAACGAGCACTGCTTAATTATGTTTTATTAAGCCCTTTGGTGGGGTCAGATTTTGGTTTCTAGACCCCCTCGCATGATCCTTACTTGCATCTGCGTCTTTCCACCTCTCGGATCTCCCTCTCTCGCTGTCTCTGTCTCTCCCTCTCCCTCTGCTCCTTGATCTGGTCAAATGACAGGATGTCTTTTGTCTCCTTACTGGCTGACTTGCGGTCCCGACTCTTTGTGCTCTGCAGAAAAGGAAAGAAAACGTTAAAAGAAAAAATGTCAAAAAGAGTATCTACAGGGCAAAATAAAATCCGGCCAGCAGATTTGAATGAAAGTCTTGTTCATTTGGGTATGATATATATCCAACCTCCATATTAATAGCAACCTTGTATGCTGGCATCTAACAGACCACTCTTGATTTTAGTGCCATCTTGTGAGGAAGTGTTTACTTACTCGTTCCTTGCTTTTGGTTTTGACACTGATGACAGGCTCTCCTTTGGACTTGTCCATAACTACAGTCCTCTCATTTCGCCCTGTCAAACAAACAATTGATATTGTCAACAATATAAAGTAAATGTTTCAGAGGTGCCCATTTTGTCAGCATTCACGTAATGTGTACAAGCTCAAAATAATCCCACATTTCTCACCTTTGCCATCTTTTCCTTCTCCCTCAGCCTTCTCATCAGACCTACAGAAAATATAAAAAGTGTGAGCTCTATCAGTGCTGTATCAATAAAACATTTTAAACAGTTTAAAAGAATGGGTTGCTTTTCTCCCATTTAGTTGATAGCTTGATAGACTCAAGGTCTCAAACTGCAGTCAGGGTTCATCAAACTACAGTCATGGGTTCATTTTTGCATTTTAACCAAAAATACAATTTTAATCATATGTACATTCTAACAGTGAAAGACAGAATTTCCAAAATCACTATGTTATTAAAATTGATAACCATCTGATGAGGTTTTGAACAAACAGCAAGTATTCTGGCTCCTACAAGCCAGTTAATTCTTTTAACACAGTCCCAATCCGAACCAATTATCTACATCAAATATACCTGCCTATTATGCTGTGTTAAAACAAATTCCACCATGGGCAAGACCAAAGAGCCAAAACTTTGCACAAGGCTGGGATGGGCTACAAGAGAATCGGAAAGCAACTTGGAGGTAAACTTTATATGTTTCCCTGATCATGCGAACGGTGAGGAATCATCCCAAAACCACAAGGGGGAACTGATGAATCAACTGAAGGCAGCTGGGACCACAGTTACAAAAGAAACGGTTGGTAACACACTTTGGATTGAAATCAAATGTACAGGCCCGCATGATTTGCATTCACCACCTGGACGACTTTTTCAAAATAGAACTTTTTGGCCTCAACTTTCAAAGAACACCGAGTACAACCCAAAGAACACCATCCCCACCGTCAAGCATGGTGGTGGCAACATCATGCTTTGGGGATGTTTTTCAGCCAAGGGGACGGGACAACTCCATCGTATTGAGGGAGGATGGACGGGGCCATTTCGTGGAATTCTGGACTGACATCTCCTTCCCTCAGTGAGAGAGCTGAAGATGGGTCGAGGATGGGTGTTTCAGCACGACAACGACCAAAAGCAACAAAAGAGTGGCTGAAGAAGAAGCATTTCTGGGGTGGCCTAGCCAGTCTCCAGACCTGAATCTGATTGAAAATCTTTGGAGGGAGCTTAAAATTGAGTTGCCAGGCCAACCTCGAACCTGAATGATTTGGAGGCTGTCTGCAGGGGAGGAGGGCCAACATCCCTGCCGAAATGTGCACAAACTTTGTCACCAACTATAAAAACCGTTTGACATCTGTGCTGGGGAATTTCTACAAAATATTAACATGGTGTTTGTCCAGGGGGTCAAATACTTGTTTTTCCTCATCAGATGGTTATCAATTTTAATAAATTCATATGATGTGATTTTCTGGATTTTTCTTTGGGATTCTGTCTTTCACTGTTAGAATGTACATATGATTAAAATTGTAGATTTTTGCATTCTTTGTAAGTGGGCAAACCTGCAAAATCAGCAAGGGGTCAAATACTTATTTCCCCCACTGTATGTATTCCTGAGGTTAAGACAACGTGAAAATACATTTATTAAATCACATATTATTATGCTGTGTTAAAACAAATTCCATGACTTTTCCAAAACCTTCTAGGTCTTTATGTTTCCAAAACCTTTCCAGGCCTGGAATTTGCATTTTTCAAATTCCATATCTTTTCCAGGTTTTTTCAAAACGTATGAACCCTGTGCAGTGGTTGTAGGTTACCTCTGGGGCATGCCATGCTAAAAATGTATGCACCCATGATATTTGAAAGCACACCGGACCAAAATACGGGGGAATATTTAGTAAGAGGCTTTACGTAAACATGCGGAAGCTTGTAAGCGGTCTTACTTGGAATCAGTAGATTGCCTCCTGTCACTGCCAGACTTCTTGGGGTCATTCTTGTCTGCTGGCTTCTTCCCAGCGGGCTCATTTTTAGCCTACAATGTTTACAACGGGAATGTGTTCATTACTTAATTTCACACTGATCATATAACCATACAATAAACATGAACAAAAACACCTCTTTTGTAGGTATCTAAATACTTTCTCTTTAACCATACCTGCAAACTCAAAAGGGCTGAAAAAGGAGACACTTTTTCAGCACCTCCCCTCCCCCCCGGAAAAGAAAACATTGTCCTGGTGCTAAAACAATACTTTTAAAACGGTGTCTGAACCAAAAGATTTAAATATATATAATAATATAATAAGTGTTAACTAGAGTCCCGTGCAGCAATGTTTCAGTTGCCTCTAACGTCCATTTTTGGAGCATCAGAGAGAAGCGAAGGCATTTCAGTGGCACCTAAATAAGGCACCGAAATCCGCGTTGCAATTTGGTCCGGTAGATAATGGTCCTTAAGGCAACAGGGCCGTAATAGCACTGGGTCTCAGACGCCCCCCTAAATAAAAACTCTTCGGATCCAAACGATTCACGTGGATGACATTTTCCCATTCAAAACGGAGATTTTCGCTGAAAAGCGACTAGTTTGCAGGTATGTTTAACTGAAGTTATTTTTGTCCTAAAAGATATTCCAAAATTTAACAAAATGATACATTATCAAATACTTAGTGTTACAGTTTCCATTTTCATATTCTTAGTACAGGCTTCACAATAGACTTGAAGGATGACATTTACGAATACCAATTGGAGAGCCACAGCCCTAAAGATTACAACTGTAATAGAAATAAAGCTTTGTTCTCTTCACCTGCTCTTATCTTAATGATCTACATGGGATGTACTGCTTAAAGCAACATATACACTTTTATAGATATTATAAATAGACCCATCTGGCATGACTTTTTCTGTATGGGTTTCTAATTCATGTCAAGTGTAATTAGAATCGTCTCAATCAGGGTAGCACAACTTTTAAATTCTCCCATTACACCTGACAGAACTCAAACTTGAATTAAATAACAGAAAATGGAGACCTGCGTACAAATGCTACAACAGATTCACACAGACCCATAAGGTGAAGCTGGGTTGGACCCCAATTATTGGACATCCAATGAACGCACTGCAATGAAGCAAAAATCTCTTCCTCCAAAACTCACCCGCTCCACAGAGATCATCCTGCCATGCAGCTCAGTCCTGTGAAGGTCGCTGATACACTTGGTGGCCTCCTCTGTGGAAGACATAGTGACAAAACCATAGCAGCGAGCCCCGGGGCTCTTGGCGTTGGTCACCACCTTGGCTCCAACAACCTGCAGGAAATGGTCAGATAGACGAGGCGAAGTAAGGACAAAGAGGTAGAGATGACCAGGGAATGGGAGACCCAATTGTAAAATCCTCAATTTTATATAAAATATAAATAAATCTGTAAATTCAAGGCCGGTTGACAATGATGAGGGATAGTTTGCATAGACTAACCTTGCCATATTTGCTGAAGAGAGTCTTCAGATCAGTCGCTCTAGTAGTGGAAGACAGACCACTGACCCACAGATTCCTGCTACTGCTTGCTGCAGCACTTCCAGCGGCTACACACAAAAACGGAATAAATTAGAGAGCGTGTATCCACTGAATTTGAAAAACCAGAACAGGAAAAAACTAAACACTTGATTCACTCACCCTTTTCATCTTTTGACTCAGTCTTGTCATCTTTCTCCTCAGGGCTAGAGACAAAGAAAAAAAAAAGCAATAAACATACAGCAGTGAGGATACCTGGTATCTCTCATTATACAGATGTATACACTCATGTGTTTTGTGGAATAATAACTGACAGGGTTCAGCCCATCATGTACCATTATGCAGTAATTTTAACAGTGAATAAATGGAACTATACCCTTTGGCAATCCCAAGACATTACGTGTTAATGGTTAATAAAGTGGAATAAGAGTGTAAAAGAATGACAAATGAAAACCGACAAATGCACAGAACGTTTTTACCTCCAAAAGAGCATCCAAATTTTGCTAGCACAAAGGAGCCAATGCAACAGAGATAGCCATTTTGGTTTTTAGTAGACAGAAAGCAACAAACCTCTTTTTCTGATCATCGCCCTCTACAGAAGAGGACTCTTTCACTGTGGAGGCTGAATCCGCAGCAGCTTTCTCTTCTGTCTTCTCATCCTCCTCCGCCTCACCCTTCTTAGACCCCATTTCTGAATCAACAGTTTCACCCACAGCGCCCTGTTCGCTTACACTAACAGCCTGCGAGCTTTCGTTTTCAGCATCAAATGTCTCTTCTGGGGCATTCTGTGCATCCCCAACCTCTTTGGCGTCAGTCTCCACAACATCCTGGTCGCCCTGCACAACATCCCGATCGCTCTCCACATCTCCAGAGGCGGCCTTGTCGGACTTGGCACCGGTGTCGGACACATTATCTTCCCCTCCGGCGGTGGCAGCTTGCTCTTCTTCAGGGCTCGTCTCGTGGCGATCTTCGTTAAGTGGCTCAGATAAACAAGACCCGGCTACTTTGTCATTTTCTACGGATTTAACAGGAATAGAATGGCACAGAGTTTAATCACTTCTGAAACACAGCAATGGTTAACGAGGAACTGGCAAGGCCTGGATTAGGAACGTCATGACCACTGGCCTGTGTTCTTAGAACTATGTGTTAAAACGATGAAGTAGACCCTAACGAGAGACTGGAAGGGAACCCAAAGGCTGGGGGACAACCAAGCAACTAGTGCGGCTAACACTTTGGCTTATTTTTCAAGTCGAACCACTTCACTGTGTTCACCTGATCCAAAGCAGACAAAGAGTTCAGTGCTGAAGAGAGCCACAAGATCAGCAGTGCAGCAGCAGATTCTTGCTGTAGTCCACCTTCTTTCAGCCTTTGACTTTGCCAGTGTCCATTCGTGATGACCAGAAGAAGTCTAGCTCAAGTCCAGCAATTTCATATCCAGCTGATTTCTGAGTCAGAGTCCTTAAAAAGTTGTAATAGTTGACGAGTCTTGATGGATCTTCTTTGTCTTGTTCTTCATGTGGCAACCTAGAAACACTGCAATCACCTGCAACAGCTCACACCTCCCTGACCATGACATGCAATTGCTGTCAATGTGCATCAAATTGTTAACCACTTATTATTTTACTGCCAGAACATAATTGGAAACGTAATAGTTTCGCTGGCAAATATTGATTAAGTAGTGGTTAACCAAATTTCAACACAAAGCCAGCAATTCCCTTTGGGCTTCCAGTCTCTCTTCCTGATTGAAACTAAACAAAAGTGTTTGCATTCCAAGCTCAACACCGTAAAAAGATGCCTCCACCTTTTGAATCAACCTTTTTCTACAGTACCTGTTTCTTCTTTTACGTCATCTGCATCTGGATCCTGAGCCTAAAAGAAAAGAATGATGTATTAATGAATATGACAGTTTGTGAAATTTTGTTTTTCCCACAGCTTCACTAGCTTTGCATGAAAAATATTTGTGAGGAACATACCATACTGATTGATGAGCATGTCATGGGTTCATCCTTATCCAACATCCTGGACTCATCCATCTGTTAAAATAGATACAAAATCAGTTACATTAAAAAGGTCCAATATGTAATATTTACAGTAATAAATCCAAAAATGACCCCAATGCGTCAGATTTTAAGGAAATATTTAATTTATATTAAATAAAAATATATGACAAAGATGAAAACTAAGGACATTTACTCTATAATTGTTTTATTTCAGTTAGTTTTGCAAACAGACATTACAGTTTTAGTTTAGTTATCGTTTTTTGTAATGCCTCGTTTTTATTTTTATTTCAGTTAACGACAATGTTTTTTCCCCCACCTAGTTTTCGTTAACGATTATAACCTTGGTTGAAATACTATCTTTTCTGACAACAATGTTAAAGCCAGTATTTTCTCCTTTTGAAATTTCTGTTCCATGACGGAACTTCGGTTTGTGTGTTTGGCCTGTGTGTTGGTATCAACTGCCCAGTTTGACAGCCAGGCCGGGTTGCCAGATATACTGTACCTGTAAAAACGTAAACCCAGCGCGCTACAGCTGTAACGTTAGTACAGCCATGAAAGCAGCAAACAAACGAACAGGATCAACGGAGATAGATTCTACCCGACCTTAAAAAAAAAAAAAAAAAAAACTGGCTTGTTTCTAACAGTAGCGTGACCAGAGAAGTAACAAACCACGGGTAAATATTGGAGATGTATTTAAAAGATGGAGACAGCTTAGAGCCCAAAAGGAAACAGAGTTGGATAATTTCCTCCTCCTGAACAGCATTAGCTTCAGGCTAATTTATGACATCTACAAGGTAAGGGCATTTTATGTTGGTTTACTCGCAAAAACAATTGAGACAGCCAGTAAAGTGATCCCGACTGGTCCTGGCTAACACCGCCATGCTAACCCTGCTAACTGCTAACGTTTCGGAGGACCAGGCAACTGGGCCACAGCAGTTTACAACATGTAGCCTGTTCAGCGGCTGTAGCCAACAAATGGTGAGTAATTTTAAGCCAAGAAAGGGGGGCTGTAAATTGGGAAGAGAGGACTGAGTTTGTGGCGCGTTAAGTGATTGTTGCCGTAATTCCTAGCCAATAAAGTGTGTTCAGTTGGGTGGAGAGGCCCGCAAGGTAACAGTGTTATTTTTAGCGATTCTCACCGTAATTCTAAGCAGAGGAAGTGTGTCTGTCAGTTGAGTACAGAGCTCCGCGTGAGCATTGGCTTTTATGACTGTCAATATAGCCAGCATCT
Organism: Perca flavescens; assembly: GCF_004354835.1. Classification (NCBI taxonomy): domain Eukaryota; kingdom Metazoa; phylum Chordata; class Actinopteri; order Perciformes; family Percidae; genus Perca; species Perca flavescens. The sequence continues at coordinate 17,086,160 of NC_041339.1, read as the reverse complement.
AACGTTAGCTACTCCGCTGTGCTGTAAAGTAATGTCTGAGACAAGCCTCTAGTGACATTGTTGTGGACGCTGCGGTCCCAGCTGGCAACCAACATGAACTTCCGAGTCTGGGGAGGAGGGGCCGAGGGAGACGACTCTCCAGTATTTTGAATTTGTACTGCAGTAACTATTTTAAACACTAGCTGTCAGTATTACATATTGCACTTTTAATACCTGCCAGTTGAACAGACAAAAGATTAAAATGAGTAGACAAGTTTATAGTCTAGTTTCTCACCTCTGGACCTCTTGCTTCATAATCTGACTCAAGAGTCCGGTTGTCATGCTCTTCATTTGACATTGCGTCTTCATCAAAGTGACAATCTGCGGTTTCATCCTTATCATCCTCGGCTGGTATCCCATTGTCATTCTCGGTCTCATCCAGAACGTTCATGTCGAGGATGTCCATTTCCTGCATGTTCTCATTATCATCCTGAAGCTCCTCCTGAAAAAGAAAAGGAATTTGCTGAAGAAGCAAGCTAAAAGTAAACTGCAATATCCAGAACTCTGCAGTTATTAAGGAGGGCGCCCAATTCTGCAAATGCATCATGCCACAGTATTGCTTAAACGTGGGAAAATAGGTTTAGCAAACTCACATGGCCATCCTGGGAGTCCTCCTCGATAGTGCTGTCTTCTGGTTCATCAATCTCTTGCCTTGCATCTACAGAAAATGTTTTATTTTAGACCAATGCTGCATTTGGGTGTCTTCTGGGTATCAAAGGAAACCGTTGTGTGTCAGATTTTACAGGAGGTGGGACAATCTTAATGCAATCCAACACAAGTGACAGGTTCTACATTTATGCATCTTGCGCTCCTTGCCCCATAATAATTACATAACCAACTTTGTCTTCCCAAATGACTAGTGCCTCTATAAAACATAGTCTCAAACCAAATTGGACATTGTAAGACTCATAAATAAGGTAGCATTTGTTGCAGACAATGATATTCCTTCCATAGTACTATTACTCCTCGATCTGACCTGCCCTAGGAAATGTACACTGTACACCTAGCAAAAACTAAGACAGTCTAATACACCAGCTCTGATATATATCCTACCATCTGTAGTTTGTGCTTGCTTGGTGCTGTTTAATTGTATAGTATTACTGACAGATGTTATCCACCCTAACTTATCTCCACAATCACCAGAACAACGAATCCACTTTAAAATATTAAATCCTTTTTGAAGATCTACCTAACAAAATGATGTACTGCCCACTGGCAAATACTCAGTACCTGGCAAATTTAATGGTAAGTGACATGAATGTAACTTAACTGTACAAAATAATAAGCCCTCCTCAGGTGAAAGTCTCTCAAACAATATTTTCTGTTATTTCTTAACGCAAGACTGTGAACGTGCACAGGCAGGAGACACCATGAGGCCAACTGTCATATGCTATTTGGCAAGTAGACCAGTTTCGTTTCGTCAAAAACAGACAGGCAGACCGTGTTTCAGATTGTACAGACATGCACAGTATTATATCAAGTGGTGTCCGCATCGATTATTATGCAACCTTTACCTTTGGAAGGCCGTTTAGGTGTAACGTTAGGCTTCTTTGGGGTTGACTCCGGAGTGACAATAATCTCATCAGGATTTCCACCCTCTTCCTCGATTGCCTATTTGTGGGGATACGAACACATTAATAGATTGCCCATATCAGAGGGATTTTAAAGTAAAAATCAACGTCAATTGTATAAAAAACTACGGGAATGACAGCGGTTAGCCGTTCGGCGCAAACGTTAACGTTAGCTAACTAGCATAGCTAACTAGCATAGCTAGCTAGCATACAGCCGATGGGCCTCGTAAGCTAACGTTAACGTAGCTTTACGTTTAGAGTTGCATTGGTTCGACAGGCTACACTCGCGAAGCCGCAAAATACAGGCTTCTGTAGCACTCGTATTAATCAAATGCATTGCGTAATGTTTAATAAGTGAACTGTAATATACCTCTTTCAGACGAACGGACAGCACGCTCTTGACGCCCGTGGTGTCCAGGTTTCGTTTCTTCAGTTCGGCCTTCAGATCGATAACTCTCAGCTCCGACAGCTTGCGGACCTCTGCGCCTTCCGGAACCTTCACGTCGGCGGATGGGTCAGCCATCGTTTTTTCCGTGAAAGTTTCTCTTCAGCTTGGAATAAACCTTTAATGCACTTTATTTGACTGATGCTGCACTACGAGCGGAAGCAGCTGCCTTGCAAAATGGAGGCCGTGATGGCGAGCCAATCGACGTTACGGCGCAGGCGCAGGCGCCGTACAGTTAGAGTGCAGAGACCATGGACTGTATACAGTCTATGGCAGAGACACAGGAGAAATCCTGTTATTGTTGTACATCCATGGAGAAAGACTCAAGAAATCACACATTCAGTAATACAACTCTTTAAACACCCATTATTAAAACAGGAAACACAAGAAACATGCAAATATGGCGATGGCAACGAACCATTTCTGACGTGTACAAATTATGGATGTATTATTAAGCGTAACGTTACAAATGCGTATGAGATACAAAGTTACAAAAAGCTGAATGAAAAACAACAGTTTAATCACAATCACATATCTTACTTGATCTGCAGTGTGTTTACTTTTTCATTGCATTATAATGCATCAAATTCTTATAACAAAAATCTTTATAAAACATTAAAAAAACTTAATGCATAGTTAAGACTATGATAACAGTTACACTGACCACATTCGATGACTTAAGTTCAGGGGCAGCTGTACAGAAACAGAAAATCCCCAGGCTTTCCTTCCCATCCTTTCACTTTTCTTAAATAATGTGCACTGATTTATCCTGTGTCATAGTCAAATCATACGATTCATACTGCTTAGTAAGAATGAAAATTGTACATGTCACTAAATGTGTAGTTTGTGTCATTTACTTGGCTGTGGGGCAAGCTTTTGCTGGCAACGAGAAGTTGAGGGGCCTCAAATAATTCAGGACTGTCCGTCTCCTCTGGAATATTGGCACTTCTGGATGAAGTTGGAGAGTCAGTGGTGAAGGATTCTCTGCCAGTTTGTGCACGATATGTCCATGAACTTGAGGCTGAACCAACAGAGGCAAAGGAGGAGCCCTCAGGAACTTTGAAAGCGTCGAGGCTGAGGGACGAGGACGCAGAGCAGGCACGAGGCGCTCGTGGCTCATGCAGGTTGAGTTTGGAGACCAGTGGTTTACCAACTGTCATTGGTTTCCTTTCCTGCACTTCGTCATCCATGTTGGAATAGGTGTAATGAAGGCAGATGGTGAATGTGAGCTCCCTCTATGAAAACAGTAAGGAGCAAAATGTTTTTTTTTTAACTTAAGATAGAAATATAGCTTAAATTGGTCAATAGATCAATGTAACACATTTTAATTCTACTGTTAATTGTAGACTTAATTACATCTTTTTCAATTTAAAATGGTGGTGTGTCTTATTCTTGACTGTGAAATAGTACTAATTTGGCACCAGAGGGCACATTAACATTTACCAGGTTTCTACTAGGACAGAAATAGAAGAAGTAATTATGAAAACAATAGCAAGTGTCTGACCCTGAGTCTCTGCAGACATCGAATGCGTGTGTAGAGACTAGGGACCTCCGGTGAAGGAAGATTTTCGTTGATTAATAAACTGCCGGCTTCAAGCAGAGTCTCCTGGTTACTACGCTTCAGATCAATGTCCACATCCTGCCAAAGTAACATACAGTAGATTACAGTCAGCACAGTGCTTAAATTAAAGTTTTTTTTGTGTGCTTCAAGTATCCATAACCACACAATAATTCCCACTTAAAATATAGTGTATTGTGAAAAATTGAAGGATTCAAGATCACAAGCATGATAACTCATCACAGGCCAGAACAAAATGTCTTTATGTGTATTTAAAATCTCAAATCTTAATGTGTAATATCAGCTAACAAACCTCAGGGAAATCAATAAGCTGAGCACAGCAGGAAACTATTTCTTTGGGCTTCTCAAGTATGCGAGTGTAGATGACCATGACGTTGGAGAACTCTGCAGCAAACCCAAGCTGAACCTTCACTCCACAGTCAAACTGCAGGCAAAGGCTCTTTGGTAGGACTATGAAGAAAGACATTTGAATGTAGGTATACTTTACTTTAAGACAAAAAATGTTGATTAAATGGCAACCTTAAATAAAGTAATCTACAGACATGACAATAACTATGACAATATGACATGAAAATATTAAATAAGTACCGTGAGCGACAGTCCACTGCAGGTTTCGAGCTGAATGGGATGCAGAGCACTCAGAGGTTTGTATCTGGTCGGTGAGGGAACGCCGCTCAGAAAGATTACTGCGTAGCTCCAGAGCCTGCCTCCCTCGTGTGATCTCACATCGACCCATGTCTGGTAAGAGAAAATATATTACAATATACAGTATGCATTAATTAGTGCTGTTAAAGGAACACGCCGACTTATTGGGACGTTAGCTTATTCACCGTTTCCCCCAGAGTTAGATAAGTCCATACATACCCTTCTCACCTCCGTACGTGTTGTAACTCTGTCTGACGCACCCACCGCTAGCCTAGCTTAGCACAGATCCTGGAGGTAACCGGCTCCATCTAGCCTACTGCTCCCAATAAGTGACAAAATAACGCCAACATTTTCCTTGTTGTGATTTGTATAGTCACAGGGTGTACAAATAACAAGGTCACATGAGACACAGCCATCTTTTAACCGTATACATACTGGGAACTATATTCTCAGAAGGCGAAGCACTGCTACTTCTGCTACTTGGGCGGAGTGATTTGCTCGCAGCACCTGAGAAGCCCCGTGGTGAAGAGCAGCAGAGAGTTCGCCTGGAGTTCGCTCAGAGTTGGAGTAATAATCACTCCGCCCAAGTAGCAGAAGTAGCAGTGCTTTGCCTTCTGAAAATACAGTTCCCAGTATGTATACGGTTAGAAGATGGCTGTGTCTCATGTGACCTTGTTATTTGTACACCCTGTGACTATACAAATCACGACATGTAAATAGGAAAATGTTGGCGTTATTTTGTCACTCATTGGGAGCAGTAGGCTAGATGGAGCCGGTTACCTCCAGGATCTGTGCTAAGCTAGGCTAGCAGTGGGTGCGTCAAGACAGAGTTAAGACACGTACGGAGATGAGAAGGGTATGTATGGACTTATCTAACTCTGGGGGATACGGTGAATAAGCTAAAGTCCCAATAAGTTGGCGTGTTCCTTTAAAAGGGTTTGAACCCAAAGAGTGTTGTAACAACAGGTGTGTTCCATCATGTGTCAATGCTGTAACATGAGTGGTATGTGGCCAGAGCTGCAACATGCTCAACATGTTTAACCCACAGAGAGCAGCACAGCAGCATTTGTTTGTCGTATGTATTACGCTGCCAAGTATTTATCCATTATACATTTTTTCAGAGAACAGAGGTTTTAAGTACTTATACGGTTAAACACAATGTTTCCCGCACATTCTTGTGCACCAGACAAAAAATTGAACTGTATTTATTTGATGCCATTGTAGCAACCAGTCCCAATGCTTTGCAATAGGATGTTCAATAAACCTTTCATAGGAGGAAAACCACAGGTGAAACTAATAGCAGTAATGATGCTCCATCTAGATAGCTTTTGATAGCTTTTGTTTGTTTATCTTAGTTGTCCCTGTATTTCTTTTTAATGTATAATTATTACTGACTATTACTTTTTATTATGTCCCCAACATAATTTCTGCTATTGCTGCTTATTTCTGTATGTATTGCTGTTTTTAGTAAGTTAATTGTTGTGTGGTTGTGGTGTATATTTCCATGTGATGTCTTCCTGCTGCACACAAATTGCCCTTCTGGGACAAAGAATAAACTGAACTGAACTGAACTGAACTAGGTGTGTCAGTGAGCCGTGTCATTGAGCCAACACGCACAATACCAGAGCCTAATACCAGAGTGTCTAATAATCAGAATACAATCATGACACAATCAAGCAAGCACACAAGCGATATAAAGGGCTGGAAGAACATTCACATACAGGAGCTGCATGCAAGCCACTTTTAGGCCACATGATGCAGAGTAATCTGACCTAATGACTTTGGCTACATAGGATCATCTCAAACATGAAAATGTCAGGTGTAATCATACTTTCCATGCAACATAAATAGCTTATTGCACGGGCAGAGATCTCATACTTCTCGGTGCTCAACATACCTTCAGCCACTCGGTCTAGCATGACTGTGACCTTCTCATCTACACAAACTCGCCGTTTGAGGAAGTTTATGAAGATGCCATTTGACACGTCTTCCCTCTTCACTTCATATGCTTCAGCGTCTACGCATCTAAACACAACAAGCGACACATAAAGGGACACCTTTAATCCTTATGGCAGGGAGATTAATTCAGACATGTATGTTTATGCTATCGCCTGCAAAACTGGATAAGGTGAATTAAGACATAGTTCGAAAGTGAAGAGAATCAGCAAACTTACGTGGCATATCCAAACACTATATTTGCTGTCACCTTGAGCAGTCCTGGTTGAACAATGATGTCATCATTTAGGTTTCTAAAAAAAAAAAAAAATCATTAGAAGCATAAATATGTGCAGCAAATGATCAAACTTCAATGTGACAAAAATAAAAAGCTGGTACATCAACTCTTTTTTAATTTTTTATTAGCACCTTCAGACATACAAAACAAACAATCTCCACAATATGTGACAGATAACGCAGATGGCGCACAGAACAAAGAAACACAAATTGAACAAGAACTATCAATGCTCATTTAAAAACTCATTCATACCTTTTGCGGCACATGTCCAGCAGCAATACGTTAAGTCCAGTCTCTTTCTCCTGCATCCTGGTAAGTATATTCTGTACACACAAACAGTGCTCTGATGTGTAGGAGGCCGGCGCATCGATTGGAACCATGAAACTGTTGCCGTAATTCTCATAACCATGACCAGCAAAGTATAGCAAGCCTGTGGATGGAAGGACGAAGAAGTGTTATCAAAAATGAAGTGTGTCACTAGCTTAAGTTGGCACGGATGCTTGGTCAGATTTTTAGTCTTCCTAGCTTATTGCTTGTAAAAAAAAAAAAAAGTGTGTTATAAATACGTTTTTAGTTAGTTAATACTATATTTTGTTTTGTTAAAAAAAAAGAAGCTTTATGTAGAAAACAGTGGTACGTCCATTTCATTCATTATCATATAGAGCTGGTGTTACAGTCTTTAAAGTTTGTACAACACACAACTTTGAACAAAGCAAATATATTGTCCAGATAGCAAGAGACCAACCATAGACTCCCTTGTCAAGCAGCAAGAGGAACTCTGTAACAGCGCTGTGCATCTCCTGCCAGTTGAGGTCGAGCAGGGAAACCACCTTGAAGTCCATTTGTCTGAGCTGGTTAGTCAACTCGTGGACGTCAGCGATGGGAGCGCACAGCTGAGTGTGGTAGAGGTAGTTCATGTTGCCAATCAGGAGCGCAACTTTGTCTGTGGCTGTAGAGGGGAAGACAAGACATCGTGACATAACTGTAAACCTACAAAATCATAATTTCCCAGTATATATTTTGATCCACAGATATTGTATTGTGTCTAACTGTTTGCACAAAACTCACCATAGAAATTCCTGGCTGATGGGGGCGGATTGACCATCTGTTGTAGAGGATGTATTCCTGGTCTGCAAGTTGACCTGTGAACTTCCTGTGAGTCTGTCAACACCAATATGAAAAGATAGAAATAAAATTAAAAAATCTTATGCTGTTTAATGTCTCATTTTTATTTCTACATTGCTTGGTAACCACACATGCTGTACTTATTGTTTCTTTTGATCAGATGAACCGAGTACACAACTGATCAAACAGTAACAGTTTGAAGAATTTACACACACACACACACACACACACACACACACACACACACACACACACACACACACACACACACACACACACACACACACACACACACACACACACACACACACACACACAATTTACCAATGCCAGCAAGTGGATTAGCTGCTTTGACACCCACAATGTAAGTCTTTCACTGATGTACAGTAGATACAATAGTGTGATGTAATGATGCGGAACTAAATTCTAGTCTAGTTCCTGTATTCTCTCCTAAACATTCTCTCAGTATAGAATCTATGAATATATACATAACAATACCTGAACCACGATCAACTTCTACCCAGGAGGCATCAGTGATGGAATTGGGGCCTGCATAAAAGTGCAAAACAGGAAGTTATTCACTGCACAGTACTGCACCTTTGCTCTAGTGTGCCATTGAGCTTATAAATGTCAGATTTGATGCTGGTCTATCTATGTTTACAAATTCCTCAAAAGTAATACTATTCATACAATTATCATAACTGTTTTAAACGTTTACAACCTCTTTAATCTTTCTCATTTATAATTTGACATTCTGAATATATGCGCCCGGGTCTCACCAATGGTGACTGTTGCTGTGTCACTCCACGCCTCGTGATACAAATTGAACATTTTGCATCTGTACTGTCCTCTGTGCGCTGTGGTCACACATGGGATCTACAGGGAATACAGGAGATCAACTAAACACGGCATACTGATACAGAGACTAAAAATGACAATTAGTTAACTGTGTTTTGATGACAAAGTCTCGACACCTGCATTAGTTTGGCCTAACGCATTTCCCTTCATGTACTGTATGGCATACTTACATATAGGGCTGGGCAATATAGAGAAAATCAAATATAAAAAATATCACGATATTCTTGACCAAATACCTAGATGTCGATATTGCGACAATATTGTATTGTTGACTATAATTGGTGCTTTAACAAAATGTTACTTACACAATGACATTTTTTATAAATAATCTCCAGAAATGATTGAATGACTTAGTGGATAAAGGTAAATAATAGAACAGCTAGAACACTCTAGTAAGTTCAGAAAATGACACCACTTTACTGTAATGAAGCCTTTAAAACCAGGAAAAGACAAAACTTACCATATTACGATATGCAAAATCTAAGACGATATCTAGTCTCATATCGCAATATCGATATAACATTATTTTTTGTTTATAATATCCCTTTCATGATGATAGCACCAGGGGTTTATATTTCTTGCCTTGGTTGTAAATCGTTATCTCCTTTAATCCAAATTTTTTTGAACTCATTGTTATACACAGTAGGTAAGCAGTTCACAACAGACTCTGTGAATACACTTACCTTCAGTGAACGCATCTTGTGTTTTGCCATGGGCACCGTGTTGTGGTACCACTCGTACTGCGCAGGAGGGTTGGCCTCTGCACTGCACTCCAGGAAAAGAGTGTCGCCCTCAGACACGGCTTGGGACCGAGGCTGAAGGATGATATGCAGCCCACTCGCTGACCCTGGAAACAAACTGCTGCTGCAACCTAAGATGATAAGATTTACCAGGACATTATATCACATGCCATGAGATGAAATAGAACAAGAGAAACAAGGAGACGAGAAGGAGGAGAGGTACCTGAACTAGGACCTGCAGACTGGACGAAGCGAACGTGAGCCCACTGGGAGAAGATAAAGTTTCCGCCATGGTGGACCCTACAGATATAGGGACCCTGGTGGACTGGGGCTAAAGGACACAGGACCAGCTCTGGTGTACTCCCTGTCTCATCCAAAATCTAAAACGAGAAAATAATCTGCCAATAACCAATTTATAAAACAAGGAAATTATCAATTTATAACTGACATTTACCATCACCAAGCCAAAAAGTAACACACATCCAGTCCAAAAAGTCCACACATCTCCAGGTTTGACCTTAAACCATACCATTATTTTATTTTTTTTCACATAATCATACAAGGTTTGACTGACCTCCTCTTTGCCTCTGAACCACTGGTAGCTGAGTCCAGGGGGACCGAAGGCTCTGCAGGTCAACACCACCCTGCCCCCCACTGTGGCCCGCTGGGTCTGTGGCTGCACAGTGATCTGAATCAGCTCTGACACTACCACACGTACACACACGTGGGCGCACACACACACACACACACACACACAAATCATATACGCACAGACAAGCAGAAACAGAGCGTAGGTATTTTCATTTCGATGTGGAGCATCAGAGGCACAGGCACTAACTTGTGAAAGTTGTATCAAATTTACAGTAGGCGCTCCAAGGTTAGAGCCTTGCTATTATGCATGCTGGCTCCATGGTATGGCTTACTGGGGCGTTTAAAGTAAAGTGAGCCATCACTAATGTTTTCATTACACCTGTTATTTTACTGCTATAAGTAAAAATATAACTCTAATCAGAACATGGTGAATAAGGGTTCTGCAGTAATGGATGGTAAAAGAGAAAAATTGTGTTTTTTGAACATTAAAGCATGTGAACATTTACTAGTAGACCATTTTGTGGTTCTCTAAAGTAGCCATCCACAGATACACCCCTAAAGTATAAATATGAACCTGGAAATGTGCATAATCTGTGACCACTGAACACTTTCTCACACACACACACACACACACACACACACACACACACGCCATACTTAATGTGGGATTACGTGTTAAAGAAAATGTTTGGCATTACAGCCAAATTTAAAGCAACAACTCACGTTCTACAGACAAATACCAATATCTTTACCATTTAGGTAAGCAGATTGAATGGCTTAGATCAGGGGTGTCAAACTCATTTTCACTAAGGGCCACACTGGAAAAAGAGAATCACACCAAGGGCCAGACATGTAGAGTTTATTGACGTGCTTTTGTTACTGCATGTCACTTTTTTAAAACATTTTGGTAGTTTTTTTTCCTCATTTTTGTTCTGACTTTTTTCATTTTTCTTTTTTGTGTGGCTTTCTCAGACATTTGTCACCATTTTGTAAATTTGTTGCTTTTTCCGACATTTTTGTATGCTTTTTGTCACATTTTTGTTGACATGAAGCCCTAAAAAAGTCATCAAAAGAGTTCCTTAGCCATAACAGAATTTAACAAATCAAGCAAAACAATGATACCTGTTGTTTTTAAAGCAACACTACCGGTATGTAACTTTTCCCACTTCAGGCCCCCTACAGGTTGTCTCATTGGAACTACAGCTTGCGCTAAAAGTTACATAGTGTTGCTTTAACAACAACCTGTTTCACAGCCTGAATATGAAAACTCTCTGCTTCTGGGGGAATTTCTGAGTCTTAGAGTCAGCAAATCTGCCATATTCTGCTTCGAATGTCAGGTAATTGCTGTTTAAAAAAAACTTTCCTGTGTTTTTGGTTTGGCGCAAGACTAGGAGGGCCAAAATTTATTGTGAACCCAAATTGATATACGGGCCGGATCTAAATCTGCAACGGGCCGGGTTTGGCCCGTGGGCCCTGAGTTTGACACATGTGGAAGGCTTGGATCAAGGGTTAGAAGTCTGAGCAAAGTATAACGTTAAACCCTGCTGGGAAACAAACCCAAGCTTATTTCAGGTCCCTAGATTTTTATAGTTAAAGAAGTATTTCCTGAAAAATATGTCACATTTTTGGCACCCCCAGTCAGTTCTTCTATACCCGTGGTGGTGAGGTACTGCGCAGCTTCCTGGTGGCCTATCTTCCTCAGGCAGTGGAGCAAGAAGTCCAGGGAGCAGGAACGATCAGCAAGACGAGCCAGGAGAGTGCGTCCTGGGCTGCCTGCAGCGCTCAGCACCTGTAGTGAGCAGCTGGTCAGCTCACTCTCACTGGAAGGAAGGAGTTCAAAGGGCAGGGTTAGTGTTGTGGTGACAGTTTATGGGGCCAAAAGCAGGGTAGAGCCCAAATAACTTGCAGCAATGTGCAGTATGAACCTGATATATAATAATAATATATAATGTTATACAACAAAGACAATCCTTGTAATACAGCATGAAGTGTTAATGTTTAAATTAGTTATTATGGTGGTGAAAAAGGTGTGGAAATAATTGCATGGCGCGCTCAATTATATGTGATGCATTCAATATCTCACCTGCAGCGGAATTTCGCCTGCTCGGACACAGCATTGGATAGCTGCCTCCATCCGCAGGTGGAGTTGTCCAACATCTTTGCCAGCCTGATCAGGACTTGTTCACTCAAAGTACCGATGCTCAATTTACACTCCTCCATCTTCGTATATGTGTCACCACTAACAAACCCAGAGATCTACCGGACAAACAGGAACATTAGAGGGAACTTTAGGTGCAACAGCCTTTCCCCAATAGCAAGTGATGAGGGCCTACATGCCCGACAACAGTGCTTTGATTGTTAAATGAATCGAATCTCCCACTTGTTCGCCCACACAATTGGTAATATTACGCCAATAAAACTAACTACAAGTTGTAAACCCAGGCTCGGGTCTATTTAATGAAAATTGGTGGCTCGGGGGGAAATCCGCCTGCAAATGAACTGTAACGCGCGGCAGATATTAATCTGATTCAGGAAATAACACAGGTAACAGCTAGAAAATGAAACGACTAACATTATTCAGACCAAAATATCGCGACGATTAATACTGCGCTGCCGCCATTAACATACTAGCGTTAGCTATAACATTCATCAAAGTCGTGAAGAAAACTTACCGACTTTACAACGTGTACAGACCGGTGACCAAATCCATTTGTACAGAAAGAGGAACGAGTGCCTTGGCATAAAAAGAGCTGCCTGGTGCATGTTTCACCCCACCAGCCTTCCAGTCTTACATGATTTAGCTAGTTCCCCAGATGATCTGCTTCTCATTTCGGTTCCTCATTTCTGTCATCCCCTCGACTGATAGGCTCGATCATTTGAAGCGTTGTCATAGCAACATCATTTTTTATTTTTTACAGAAAGATAAACCTTTTAAGTTTTTCATATTAAGAGCTTATAACTGATTTATAAAGTATTAGTTAATGATTTGGTTCAACAGTTAATCACATTAACTTTTTTTTATTAAGAGTGCTAGCAACCAGTCATATTATGACGTTGATTAAAGAAATAATAAAAAGGCAACGTTTACAGGCATATGAACGACAAGTCCTATTTATTTATAATGAGTTTGCAACAACAATAAAAAGAACGCCATTTGTGGAAATATGAGCAGGCCATTTCACTTTACATATGGATTAAAACCAAAACCAAAAACATAAAAGTGAAGAAATTCATTCATAGCAGTGCAGTATCCCTGGACCAAATACTGTATAAAACTAATTTTTACAATTTCACCACAAGGTCAACTAATCTTTGAAAGTTGAATGTCTACAATTTCACGAAAACTGAGCAAATACCATCTGCTAAAGAAGACTGTCTTACAACGGTAAAGCTCCTTAACAATACTAAATGGAACCAGTGGTGAGGTTGTTTTGCCAACTACGGTTTCCAAGGTCAAGAATGATGATGTATGAAGTTTCTGTTGAGACTGTTTTGTTTTTGGGGCCTTACTCTGGTTGTGGGTTGGACCCATTACATTGTGAGTGTTAGGTCTTATATTTTATTTCCACCTATTTTCAACATAACCATCAATGAACTTTCTTATAGCTTTCAATTATTGTCAACAGAGGGCCACTGAATATGCTGCTGGATTTCAAATAACACGCTGGAAGTGGCAAAAAGTTGGTCTAATGACATTTCATTCAGCAAGCTCAGAATATACACCACGTCAGGTAGTTCAGTCCACGGAGTCTGAAACAACCCGATGTCCATGAAGAAGCACTCTGTCAGTCCAGTTAGGCCTAAAACTTCTTCCCTTTATGTAGTCTGTTGAAACGCCAAATGTTTTCCTTCCTCAGACGCTTCCAGTATTCCCAGGTTTCTGACTCCAGCTCGTGCAGCTTTATTGGCGTTCCCAGGTTCAACTGGAATAACCTGAGTGAAAGATAAAAGGAGAGGGGAATCAGATAAGTGGAGCCTTACACTGTAAGATATCATGAATCTAGAGCACCTCGTGAATTTGTGATTTCCTGCATTTTTCAGAATACCATTCACTTACCAAAACATCAAACTTGGGCTGCATTTAGTATGTGTAGATAGGTGTAGAGAGCAATAGTAATAGTGAAACCCAACACATGAGGCCTAAAGAGTTTTGGATTTACTTACATAAATGTGAACATAAAGTAACAATCCCTATTTGAGTAAAAGATATACAGGTTTCTACTACATAAGGACACATTACTTGTTCATTCTTAACCAGCTTTTCTCGACAAATATCCTGAAAATTCAGCAAAAAGATTTGACAAAAGGCAGACAGAGTTAGTTCTAAATTATGATGAGAGAAAGCAATATAAAAAAAAGTGGCAGAAATATAAGAAATGTGCATGCACTCACCACTCTGGATATTGCTCAGAAGGCTTCAGCTGGGGGTCTTCTCCTTGCTTGAGGATGTTGACCCCTACTGCATAAGAAGTAAGTCTGACAGGGTCTTTACACACCTCTGGACCCTTGAACTCTTCTTTCACCATGCCTTTACCTTTCCCTTTGGCCGCTGCAAAAAAAACAGGAAAGAGATATTTGCAATGTTTACATCACTATAGTGACATGTTGATTGTGACTAAGGATTGAAAATAGAAAATAAGCCACTGATATTGTGTGTTAATAATAATGGTTTAATATCATGTGCAGACATGGTGATTTAGGGTTGGAAGGACGAACAAAACAAGTATCCACCATTTATTTTCCACTTTCATTCACACACAGTGGAGAAAACTAAACGTGCCAGCTCAACTCGATACAAATGTCTCATATACATACCAGAGTGATAGAGAAAGACATATCTCTATGGCTCTGATACATACCATAGCTATTTAACAACTGGCACTGAAGAACATTGCGAAAACAGATGCTACATGTCTTCTTTACTCACCGACTTTCTTAGCATATTCACATGTCTGTATTCTGTTTAATACGTTCGTCCTGCATAGCGACGTCGTAGCGTTGGTTGTGATGCATTTCGTTAACGTGACTATCCTAAATAAACTGTACCCTGACATTTTACTGTACGTTAGTTGAAAACGAAGCCCACCATGCCACAGTTTGACCAAAGAGTGACATTCATAGTCCCTTCAACTTCCGTTTTGTGCTCTGTGTTTGGCCCTTTGAAAAGTATCTACTGCTCCTCTCTGGCCGGGAAGATACACTGCAAGACGACTAGCTAAGTAGCGCAATTTCTCTTCAGTCCGACAGGTGGCAGCACCGCTGCACGTGAGCCGGGTACCATAATAACAAAGTAGAAGAAGACGATAGAGAGCTTCTCGAAAATGTCGGAGTACGCTGCGGCCCAGAAGAGTACCCTGAAATTAAAAGGTGTAGGAGCCATTTCAGCAGGAAAAAAGTAAGTCTTGTGTCATTTGGTATATTTTAATAAGAGACGGTGCGTTTTAATCGACAAAATACTTTAATAGACTGTCGCAACTGATAAAAGCGCTTGGTATTCAGGCAAGACTAATGTTAGCATGTCTGCTAATTGAAAAACAATGTTACGTTAACGTGAAACGTTACTGAGATTATGTGAATACAAAAGTCATATTTGGGCAAATTCATTGTCGAAATAGCATTGTACAGTGAAAACCACTGGTCTCATCTGTGACCTTAAAAACTGTACACAGTGACTATACGAGTGTTACAGTCATGGCTAAAAACATTAGCTAGGTAACGTTAAGTTAGCTAACGTTAGTCTCCCTGTACAAGTGTGATCATTTGTCTCTGTCCTGCCTGTTGGAAGGTAGTGGTTGACCTGACAAGCCACTCATAAACTAACTGCTCATTTATGACATATCTTTTTTTTCAGGAAGAAGAAGAAGGATAAAGAGAGTAAGCGTCGCTTGGAACAGGTCGCGACCAGTCAAAACGATGAGGAGGAAAAAACCAAAGGATATGTTGACAAAAGAACGCCTGCTCAAATAGCCTTTGACAAAATGCAAGAGAAGAGGGTAAGTTATGGTTCTGCAGTGATTGGTCAAGAATTTGAGGCGGAGACATAGCTAATAAAAGATGTTATAGGATGTAAAAGTCAAATTTGGCAGAAGATAATATCTATCGACTAAATTATCCAAAAAGCTCTGGCCACTGCTGTCTTTTTGGCCACCACTACCATAAGTCTTTACCACTATCAGCCACAATGTCTTAGTAGAATAGGGGGGCATACTTTATGACACAAGCCAGCAATAAGAAAACCCTTGTCACCGATCTTCAGATGCACACAATGGGGTTTTTTGTAAGCACAAACAACGCTAGCCTAAAATTGTATTATTAGAAAAAACTTAAATCCAAAAGACCTTTTTGGAAACTTTCCAGGCAGTTTGATAAATGAAGACTTTGCGCACTTAGCTTTACAACCAGTAATGCTGCAGATAAGGCTGGGCAATATATCGATATTATATCGATATCGTGATATGAGACTAGATATCGTCTTAGATTTTGGATATCGTAATATCGTGATATGACATAAGTGTTGTCTTTTACTGGTTTTAAAGGCTGCATTACAGTAAAGTGATGTACTTTTCTGAACTTACCAGCCTGTTCTAGCTGTTCTATTATTTGCCTTTTCCCCACTTAGACATTATGTCCACATTACTGATGATTATTTATCCTAAATCTAAGTGTGAAGATATTTTGTTAAAGCACCAATTTTCAACCCTAGAATATCGCCACAATATCGATATCAAGGTATTTGGTCAAGAATATCGTGATATCTGATTTTCTCCGTATCGCCCAGCCCTAGCTGCAGATTATTAACTTATGCGCTGTTTTGAACTTTCCCGTTCATCCAAAGGGCTGATTAAATTGGAGTTGAGATTCAATATAAATCTTTTTAAGTTTGGGTAAGGTTAATGATTTTTTCAGTCTAAGTTTATTAGTCATCACATCATACTGTATGTTGGCACCATTTATTAGCCATTTTCTACCCAAACGACAAAGTTCATTGTTAGGGTTGGGCATCGAGAACCGATTCCTACTTGGAATCGTTTCAAAAATTATCGTTTCTTTATTGGAATCTTTTGGAGGATTTGGTTTCAAATCTGATCATGGGTTCCAAATTTAACATGCGCAAGTTTTGGTTTCCGTAGCGGTCAGGCACTTGTTGTGTTGCAGCCTTGGAGCACAGTAAGCGGCGCTCTAGCGTGGCTTTATTTTACATTGAAAAAGCCCCGTCAAACTGCAACCCACCTTTTGAATCTAAATAAAACGTTCCTCTTATTTGTGAAATAAGCACGTGACCCGTTTCAACTTCACCCCTCAAAGAATCGGAATCAAGAATCGATAAGAACCGGAATCGAAAGGAAGAATCGGAATTGGAATCAGAATCGTTAATATCCAAACGTTGCCCAACCCTATTCATTGTATGAAACAGTAAATGTTGCGACATAATGTTGGGTGGAGCATACGCATGGTGAAGCACCATAACATCTACTGCTCAAGAACTTTGGATAATGTTTCTAAATATAACACATTATATGACCAGCTACAACAGGCAATTGCAGTAATTGCATAGCATTAAGGCAGTTATAGCATGTGATTTATTGCTAACAGTGTGATATTTTCAAAGACTCCAGCTGTTTTCACTCACAAATGAGTCCATGTCGAGATTGTGGTTTTAATAGTGTTGCTTTTTTGTAGTATACTGGTAGTGATGTGTTTGTGGAGGTATTTACAGTGTGCCTAAACTGACAGGGATTAATGTGTATTTTTTAAGGTTTATTTTGTATTCATTTTTATCTCTTTCTTTTTCCGTCAAGCAAATGGAGAGGATTTTGAACAAAGCATCAAAGACACACAAACTTAGAGTCGAGGTAAGTCATGTCAGATCTGGCATAGCACCATTCAGTCCAATTTGTTAATTCAGTGAAATATTCATTAGTCAGTAGAATATACATTGCAGTTGAAATGATTTTAGATTTATAAACCGAGAAAAGAAAAAAATAATCTATCTTCTATTGTTTGTTGATTTGCAGGATTTCAATCGCCACCTGGACACCCTGACCGAGCATTATGATATTCCCAAGGTCAGCTGGACCAAATAGAAGAGGAGCAAATGGTCATTTTGTTTTTATGTTACCGCAAAAGTCTTGCACATCACATTTTTGTTTGCTTGTTTTAAAGTTCCCTCAACTGGCATTCAGTCATTATGATTTAAATCCTGGTGTATACAATAAAGGACTTAGTTAACTTGTATCTATCGTGTTTCTTTGTCTTGCATTGTATACATCCTTATGATTTGACCACATAGCAGATCAGCTATACATTTAAAGTGTGTGTGTAAACAATATACATTACAAATGCCAGAAACTGGAACATACTTGCTTTTTAATTAATACATTTTAACTGGCTGCAGAAATGGCACACATACTGTAAACCAGAACATACAAGGTACAGTAGCCCATGCTTAATTATTTGGGATGGCACGGTGAACATCTGAACTACCATGAAGGTACCAACTAATAGTCAAAAAGTATTTAAGACTTTAAATACCAAAACTAACAAGTTGTTATACAAATACACACATTTTACTAAACAACTACTTTTGACAGTGGCAGTAAAACAGTGTGATGTTTGTGTGACAAACCTGGGTTGAGTAGCATCTTCAAATACGTAATTGTATCAATCAAATGGGAGGATTTACTGTTTTTACACCAACAAATGTATCACAGTGTAAATACAAACACCACCACCAGTTTGTAAAACACAATAAGAAGCAGCATCAAACAACGGCAAAGCATTCTCAAACTTTTTATTATGAGATTTCAGAGAATGTTTGGTTCATACAGTTCAACCTCTGATTTAATTGGAAATAGTCTTTTCTCACGCTGGGAAATTTATTTTCTTTGCTTTTGTAGTGTTTCTTGTTAGAGTTTACTTTGGCCCCAGCATTTCACTTGGCTTCACCCACTGGTCAAACTGCTCCTCGGTCAGGTAGCCCAGCTCCACGGCCACGGCCTTCAGCGTGGAGCCCTTCTTGTGAGCAGTCTTGGCGATGGTGGCTGCTTTGTCATAACCGATGTGTGGGTTGAGTGCGGTGACCAACATGAGAGACTCGTTCATGAGCTTGTTGATCCTCTCGGTGTTGGCCTCGATGCCCACCACGCAGTTGTTGGTGAAGGAGACCGATGCGTCGCCGAGTAGCTGAGCCGAGTTCAGCACGTTCTTGATCATCATAGGCTTGAAGACGTTGAGCTCAAAGTGTCCGTTGCTGCCTCCGATGGTGACCGCTACGTTGTTTCCCATTACCTGAGCTGCAACCATGGTCATGGCCTCGCACTGGGTGGGGTTCACCTTGCCTGGCATGATGCTGCTTCCTGGTTCATTCTCTGGTAAGATGAGCTCTCCCAGGCCTGAGCGGGGTCCTGACCCCAAGAATCGGATGTCGTTGGCAATCTTCATCATGCTGACAGCCACGGTGTTCAGAGCTCCGCTCAGCTCCACCAGAGCATCGTGGGCTGCTAGAGCTTCAAACTTGTTGGGAGCGGTCACAAACGGCAGGCCTGTGAGGGAAGCGACAGTAGAAGCTACTTTCTCAGCAAAGCCAATGCGGGTGTTGAGTCCTGTCCCTACTGCTGTGCCTCCTGCCGCCAGCTCATACACCCTGGGCATGGCAGCCTTTACTCTCTCGATGCTGTACTTGACCTGCTGGACATAACCGCTGAACTCCTGTCCGAGCGAGAGCGGAACAGCATCCTGAGTGTGTGTGCGTCCAATCTTGATGATATCTTTGAACTCTTCAGATTTGGCAGCCAGAGCGCTGTGCAGCATCTGCAGGCCGGGCAGCAGGACTTGGTGGACCTCTGTGGCTGCGGCAATATGCATGGCAGTGGGAAAGGTGTCATTGGAGCTCTGACTTTTATTGACATGGTCATTAGGGTGGACAGGATCCTTGGAGCCTAGTTTTCCTCCAAGGATCTCAATAGCTCTGTTACTGATCACCTCGTTGACGTTCATGTTGCTTTGAGTCCCAGATCCAGTCTGCCACACCACCAGAGGGAAATGATCATCCAGTTTACCAGCTGAAACCTCATCTGCAGCCTGGATGATTGCATCTGCTATCTTTGGGTCGAGGCCGTACTCCTTGTTAACCTCAGCAGCCGCTCTCTTCAGAATACCAAAGGCCTTGATCACTTGGATTGGCATTCTCTCACTTGGTCCCCCTATCTTGAAGTTCATGGTGGATCTGACAGTCTGGGCACCGTAGTACTTGTCAGCTGGGACCTTGAGCTCACCAAACGTGTCCCGCTCGATCCTGTACTCTGAAGCGGCCATTCTGGACGTGCAGATGAGGAGTTTAGAGTTGACGTTAACTCTTTGCAAAGTCAGGAGGTTGCAGTTAAACTGCTGGACGCGTCTCAAAGACCGAAACATGGCTTCTCATTAGAGGTGAATCCGGGGGGAGGTCATCGCAGCCTTCCACATTGTGATCTGTCATTGGGTGAAAAGGAAACTGATCGTGAGTCAGCCAATGGCGAGGTAAGAAAGGCGGGACATCCGCTGTGGTTGTCGTATCGAGTGGAAATGATCAGGCTGCTTCATCCGGATCAGTGAAGCGTCTCACAACATTGCAGGTTTGCACTTCCGGTATACCAGCGAAGGATAATTTACTTTGTAGAATAAAAGTCAGTAACCTTACATAACTTAAATGTCAACACCAATTTAACAATACCTGTAATGTATCCAACAGGCCAACTTTTAAATAAATATTTGACATTTCTGACACATGGAGTTTGTGATATTGGTATAGAAAAATGTAAGGTATTTATTTCTATTTCTGTATTTGTGTAAAACTACATAAAGTTGTGGCGGGGGGGCATTTCTAATGTGATGTAATTGTGTAATGTGATGTGTGTAATGACACTGAAACACATGGAAGTTGATTATATTTGATATATTCTAGTTGATATATACCCCCTGTTATACACTGTACATGGACCCAACTGGGTACAGAAACTACTTTTATTGTGATAAGTGTCCTAAAATATCTAATTTGATTTTTAACGCATGTTTTGACCGTATAGAGATTGGATTATTTGATAAAGATATGTTGCATTTTCATTTAATTGCAAAAACGATTTTAACTTAATTACAATGATTTTGAGTAGAAAGTGCTTTATTTTGAAGACTGAGAACGTCTTTTCACCGGAAATGTTTTGAGCGTTGTTGCTATCTTCCCTCCGCCGTCTCTTCTCGCGGTAACGTTAGTGTACTGTTAGCTTGCTAGCTAACCCCATCGTTTCCAGGTTTCGTGTCGACCTGAAAAAAAGCAAACGAAGAGAGACACAGAAAGGCTACGCAGCCGAATACCTTTTAAACACAGGCTGCACTGAGGAGCGGGACAATGCCACACAACTTCCAGCCCGGAGATCTGGTCTTCGCTAAAATGAAGGGGTACCCCCACTGGCCAGCCAGGGTAAGCAAGTAACGTTAGCAGCAGCCGGAGGGGCGGAGGGGATGAGCTACTCTGCATGGGACGCTGGAGAAGGTTCTCTGTGTATCCTCGACACTGTCTAACATGAATAACGTTGCCCATCATACACATAGCTACATAACTTAATGTTTTGTTGTGCTGACAGGTTGTGCTTTAGGCCCACGGTCGGTGTACGAGCAGCGTAATTTGCATGAGATGCTGTTGGCCTAAGTGACGTTAATCTGAATGGAAACGTACAGCAGCGAAGCTAACGTTATTTTGGAAATGACGTTTGATATCACTGCAATATTTCTAGATAAGAAGCCCTCTTCTCAAAATAAAAATACCCCCTATCCAAACAATTTCCATAAGTTAAAAGTCTGCAATGTTTGGTTTTCCAGAGATAACCAACATCAATACATGCTACCATCAGGTTTGAGTCCCAGATTATTTCTTCCCACTTGGTGTTTACTTGAAAGTCTTGCTTGTTTACAGATTGAAGATGTGGCTGATGGGGCAGTGAAACCACCTCCTAATAAAATCCCAATTTTCTTCTTTGGGACACATGAAACGTAAGTGCACTCCGTACAGTACTTTAAGTAACGTTACTGGATTACTTCGAGAACATGGAGTACATTGTTCATATTACAAAGCCATATTTATTCTGCTCTTGTAACACTGCAATATATTTCTTGTCCTGCCTATGCACCAGCTGTCTATACTTTATCACATTGCACTTTTCTGCTTTTTTTTATTGCACTTCTGGTTGGACGCAAGCTGCATTTCGCTGTCTTTGTACTTTGTACACTGCACAATGACAATAAAGCTGAATCTAATCTACTTTAAAGCAGATGGTTTGGCGTCAAACTGCAATTCTCTACAGAATGATTGAAAGGGTTGTGTAAATATTTTTCAGTTCAAGAAAATGTATAAAAAAAAAATTGGACAATATGAAGTTAGTCAGGTGAAGGTAATCTCTCCTTGGTTGATTGTGAATTATTGTGTATGGCTCTTGATTCTTCTTTTTTTCTCATGTTACTGTACACATTGGTTGTTAAATAACTGTAATTGACAGATCATCTATTTGTATAGTTTATTTATGTTTTGAGTAAGGGGCAGGCAAAATGTTATTTGGCTCTTTTTGGTCAAGGAATGTGTAAATAGACTTGTGTTTTGATTGTGAATCGCTTTTTTCTGGAGTTGTGCATTACCATGGGCGGAACAAATTAAATAAAAATGAATTAGGCTACCAGTTGTTAGAGAAAGCAGTTACTGGTATGTACAGAGCAGTTTGAACTTAAATGACTGCAAATGCAGCTAGTTTTTTTTTTTTTTTATATCCATCTGAAAGAGGAAATTTGATTACAAATTTGGTTGAAATTCATTGACTCAAGTTTAGTTCCTTTTTTTTGTCATAGTTGAATTGGCTGTGCCCACTTGAAATTCTGGCCATTGTCTCATCTGTTTGTTTTCATGATATCCTCTTTGAGAGTAATGGTGTGAGACAAAAACTCACATATCACTTCTTTTGTCTCACACAGTTGCTTGTCAGTCTCCTCTCTTAAACTTTGCTCGTTTTCGAAGGTCCACTGTTAAACAGACCCGTGGCAGTCTCTGTGTGCAGTATGTTTGATATATCTGATCTGGCATCAGACACCATCTGTTTGACAACATGGCACCTGCAGTATATTAATCCATCACTAGGGGGCACAGTATGCTGTTCTAGAGTCTCAAGTCAGTGAGCATACTTCATGTCAACCTGTTGTTTAATGATAACATTGGGTTGGTTTTAAGTAAGTAGCTAAATTGTTCACATTTTTCTTTTATCTCTTGCTGTTTCACAGAGCATTCCTTGCAGCTAAGGATCTTTTTGCTTATGAAAAGTACAGCGAACGCTATGGAAAGCCTAACAAAAGGAAGGGGTTCAATGAAGGTTTATGGGAGATCCAGAACAATCCACATGCCTCCTACAGTGCCCCACCTGTAGTAAGTTACCCCGAAATCAGACATCCTAAATCCTGAAGCATCCGTGTTTCAACATTACCTCATACACTGTAAATGTTCTCTTGTTAAGTTAACTTAAGGTGTCAAACCTGAAGTTTTTTTTTTTCTAATCATTTATGCTCATTTGATGCTTACTAAACTAATTGATGTGATTTTCATGCCCATTGTTTTTAGAACTAACTAGTAACTTTTGAAGCACTTTGAATGATCTGATTGTTGAAAAGTGCTTTACAAATTAACTTTCCGTGTCTTGTCTTTTGATCATAATGCTGCAGTTCACACTAGGGCGTCCTGATGCCCAGCAGTTTAAGGTGTGATGCTTCCTGCAACATCTATTGTTCAATTGTAACCACGGAACTTTTCTGCATCTCTGTCCCCATGTTTCATTTCACTGTCAAAGGCGAACTGTCAAGGAAAGGTAAAATGTCCCGAAATTTGTATTAATCTTCTCATCACTGTTCATCTGTAGCCAGCCAGCTCGTCTGACAGCGAGGTCAACAATGCCGGAGGAGGGAGCGACGACGATGACGATGAGGAAGAGGCCCCGGTTCCTCAGAAAGTAGACTCGGCTAGTGAGGTTGACTCTGATTCTGGGAGTGAAGACCAAGGAAAGGGAGGAGGAGTGAAACGAAAGCCACCACCTGTGAAGGTAATTGACGTTTAATTTCACTGTCAGTGGGGAAAAAAAATCACTGCTTCAACTAAATGACATTTTCAGTGATTTGGCAACATTTTTTTTTTATTATTTACTCATTACAGCACACTAACTATGTTGTGTGTGACAAGTGCCATCGGTTACCATAACAATTAACAATGCTTAGATTTTTACTGAGAATGTAACTGCTTATGTGAGAATAAAAACAGGAGGTAGCAAAAAAAAATTGTAATTACTGGTAGCTTCATTTTTTTGTATTAGGAGTTGTCATCACAACGACAAAAGCAATAATAATGAATGGAGCTCATCTGCAGGTTTGGCTGAAACAATTGACTGCATATAGAAAAAGAGCTGCAGTGACATAGTTGATAATGGTTCAGTTGTTTTATTTGAATGGATGTGTTTTCTATTTAAGCGGCCTCCCCCTCCAAAAAAGGCTCGCGGCTCATCCAGTGACCGAGATGAAGGGGAGAGTGGATCCCCCTCTGATTCAGAACCCACACCTTCAGAGTCTGAGTCTGGCAAGAACAGTGACCAGGTAATTACATAACATGGTGTGATTGTTGGGTGAAACTAAACCACCTATAAATGACTAATTTGTTTTCTTCCAACAGGATTTTACTCCAGAAAAGAAGTCTGGTGGACGAGGTGGAAAGAAAGCAGGAGGAAGAGGGAAGAAAAAGGTGAACCATCAGCCCCCTTGCACATTAAACTTTTTTTTTTTTGTCATAGCAGCTTATGATTTCTTCCTTTTATCTCCCATCTCCATCCCCTTTTTTCTCTGTGATGTTGCAGAAGGCTACGTCTGCATCGGACTCCGACTCGGGATCAGGGTCAGAGAAGAAAGCAGTTGACAGCGACTCAGAGGACCAGAAGCCTCGGCCAGCTTTGTCTGGCTCTGAATCCCGATCTGGCTCAAAGTCTGACTCCGACTCAGATCCACCTCCCCGGAAGGGCCCACAGGCACGCAAGAAAGGTGTGGGTCCAGTCTTGTTTAAGATCGGATCGATCGGTTTCAGCTTTATCCAAAATTCTAGAGATGAATGTCGTTTGATATTAAAGGAAAGATGTCATGCCTTTTTATTTGCTTATGTAAATGTGCTCAATGCTAGTGTTTTTTTTTCCCCACCCACCCACAGAGAAGCCCCCACCAAAGCCTCGTGCACGGAAACCCAAACCTGCCCCGGCAAAACGAGCACCTTCATCCTCTTCAGACAGCGATAGGTCAGTCAAGTCAAATTCATTTATATAGTCTAATATCACAAATTTGCCTCAAGGGGCTTTACGATCCGTACAGCACATGTCCTTTGACCTCACTTCGAGAAAAAAGGGGAAAATTGGAAGAAACCTCCGGAAGAGCAACTGAACAGGGATCCCTCTCCCTGGACAGACAGTCGTGCAATAGATGTCCTGTGCACAGAATAACCAGGCTGCTCTACAGATTTCCTGTTCATGCACCACATATCCAATACCGTATTGTGACGTCTGAAGTCCATGCCAGCTTGTTGTGAAGGGCAGCGTAACGGTTGCAATGTGGTTTTTTTCACAGTGACAGCGACACTGACCGCATCAGTGATTGGAAGAAACGAGATGAGGAACGCAGACGAGAGCTTGAGGAGCGCCGGAAAAAGGAGGAGGCAGAGGAGCTCCGCAGGCTACGTGAGCGAGAGAAGGAGGAAGATGAGCAAAAGAAAAAAGACAAAGATAAGGCTAAAAAAGGGAGCGACAGTGACAGCAGCAGCTCAGACGGAGGTGTAGATGATCACCCATTGAAGAAGTCCAAGAAACCCCCTCCACCCCCAATCCCTGCACCCTCGGACTCTGATTCTCCAACTGAGGTACAGTCACTGAAAAAAATATGACGTGTTACATTTTGCTTTTGTTCAAAGTAATCAGACTGCAGGTGACTCTGGGTGCCATTGACACATGTGACACCTTGTGCTTTTTCCATCAAAAGGCTAAGAAGTCATCCAAGAAGCCTGACAACCAGAAGAAGGCAAGAATAAAGAAAGAGAAGGAGAGAAAAGAGAGAAAGGAGAAAGAGCTGAAAGAGAAGAAAGCCAGACGGTCAGAAGAGAAGTCCAGAGCAAGGTGAGTGCACAATGGGGAACAGACTATGGTATGCAAACCTCATTAAAATTGAATGTACACAGATCACAGAGCTCTCTCTCTCTCTCTCTCTCTCTCTCTCCCCCCCCCCCCCTCCCTCTCAGGTCTAAGCCTGAAAAACCCAGACGCAAACCAGAGAGGCCACCAGAAAAGAAAGTGGAAAAAAAGAAGGGTCAGTGTCTCATACAGGCAGTCAGTTTGTTCACTGCAGCTGATTAGTCCTCTTTTCTTGGTGGAAATGTATTTGCATACACTAAAACTGTGCAACAATTCAGAACAGAATATTGACTGTTACTTGGTGTGTCCATATGCAGAGCCGTCGCCAGAAGAAATGCTACAGAAACTCCACACTGATATCAAGTTTGCACTGAAAGTGGACAACCCAGTAAGTGACATCTATGATTTTGATAAAGTACAATTTGCCCATCTTTCTGTGTTTTTATGCCAGCGTGAAAACTGACATTGTATGTATTTGTGTGTTATTAGGACATAGACCGGTGTCTACAAGCCCTGGATGAACTTGCAGCGGTGCCTGTCACCAGCCAGATCCTCCATAAGAACGCTGAAGTTATTGCAACACTAAAAAAGGTGCATTTTTTTTTTTTTGTCTATTGTTGACTCTCCTTAATTCTCAATAACTCATCTTGCACAAAGACAGGATAACCCACAGTTAAAATAATGGAAATAAATATAGATGATATGCTGTCCTAATTTAAACTAAAATGTACTTTTTGTTGTAACGTATTGCATTAGTCAGAATATAACACGGTGTTATTTTCTGGCAATTACACTTGAAAAGGTGGGGTCTCTGGAGGTTAACGGTTGCTTTCCGGAGTATTGATAATTGTTGGATAAAACACTAATCCACTGCTTAATGCTTCTTCTCTGAGATATAAAATTTAAGCAGAAACACCAAGACACTATAATTTGCCATGTCTACTGTGTGTTTTGTTTTTGTTTTTTAATAACTCCATATAGAAATGTGATTACTTCTCTAGTTTTATTAATTTTATTTAATTTTATTTATATACTCAAATGTGCATTTACAATATGTTAAATATCCTATGTCAGCCTACCTTGTTTGTTGTTTTTAATAATCAGGGCTGTACTGTATTTTTCTCATTTAAATGATCTCTTTCTATTTGCAACTTCTTTCATGCGTTTGTTTGTTTTTGTTATGAACAATATAGATCCGGCGGTACAAAGCCAGCAATGCAGTCATGGAAAAAGCTAGTGAGGTCTACAACAAGTTAAAACTTCGCTTTGTGGGAAAGCCAGACGTGGCAGCTAAACCTCAAACAGAGGACAAAGAACCAGAAGATGATGAGAAGAAGACACAAAACACAGGTAAAAACTAGAGCTTGGCAATATATTGGTATTATATCGATATTGTGATATGAGACTAGATATCGTCTTACATTTTGGATATCGTAATATGACATAAGTCTTGTCTCTTCCTGGTTTTAAAGGCTGCATTACAGCCATTTTCTGAACTTACCAGACTGTTGTAAATGTTCTATTATTTACCTTTACCCACTTAGTCATTATATCCACATTACTGATGATTATTTATCAAAAATCTCATTGTGTAAATATTTTTTGTGAACGCACCAGTAGTTAACACTACAATATTGTTGCGGTATTGAGGTATTTGGTCAAAAATATCGTGATATTTTATTTTCTCCATATCGCCCAGCCCTAGTAAAAACTCACACCTTTGATCTTGCCTCCATCTGGGTTTGATATTACCTCGATTTATTTTGAATTTTTTCTTATTTTAATCCATTTCCATTTTCTAGACTCCACTCCAGTGAATGGGGAATCGGAACAGAAAAAAGATAATATGGAGGTGGAAGAAAATCCAAAATCTCCTGCCAATGAGGAGAATAATGATGATGATACCGCTTCAAGTCCAATCAGGTGAACAGCCCATATGAATTAATATACAGTACATTTCTGCTCTCCTTGTAATTGGCACAGGCTACTAACTGATATGAAAGCAGATCTTGGCTCATGGACAATAACAAAAAGATATGAATCTCCTTGGAACGATGCCATATTTGGTTTTAAGCTGAACCATTTCACGTCTTCACTCAGCACTTTGTGTCAAAGTGGGACCAATTTGCTAACCATGACGAAGCTTATGTGAGCATCTGCTCTTTTATATACAAGTAATCTTAATTGAAGCACAGCAGTGGTCGTGACTGATAATGTACTTTCTGTTCAGACGGAGCCCAGACAGCCCTGCTGAACAACAGCTTCACTCATATGAAGGAGCAGACAACTCCATCTCCGCAGAGATGGAACCACCTGCTGTAGAAAGCTGAAAGACCCTTAACCACCACTGTAGTGGACCAAGTGCTAAAGATGGTGGCCTCTTTGTTTGGCGTCATACAGTGCTCCAACATTGCAACACACACCCAGCATTTCCTACAGTATCTGTTACGTCAATGTTGATGTTTTGGACATTTTGTACTATAATGATATCAAACCAGAAGGCCCTGTTGCTCAAACCAGTTGGTCCATTATTTATCACAGCAAAAAGGAAAGCTTATTAGTGTGATAGTTTGTGGCGCTGCGCAAACTCCTTTTACTTCTGAAAATGTACTTTTTCTTTTATACAACACTCAGCCCGTCCTGGATCTACACCCTTTACTTCTGCTACTGGCTACTTTGTTCTTTCAACCACATGAACTCTTACTTTGGTCTTTCATACCGTATGTATATTGAATGATTACATTTTTAGCACTTCTAACCTAAAATTAGGCTGGGGTAGTATGAGATGAAACTTCAATGATTCTCGTGGGAAAATGGAGCCATGCCGTTAATTTTTTCGCTTGGAAGATTTGGTGCAGCCCTAACATCTGTTGGCTTCATTTTTTTTTTTTTTTATAAAGCCTACAAAACATCAAAAAGGCCTCTTGTCTGTGTGTATGACATTGTGAGAGTGGTAAAGTACTATTGTGAGTCTTTTATGTTAAGTATTTTTTTAAATTATCTGGTCTTGATCCAGTTAATCCAGTCTGAAATGTAAAGCCATTAATTGAGTCCCTTAAAACTGTTTTACAACTGAGGTCAACCTACTTTTTTTTATAGCCTTGTTTGCAAATATTTGCATTTACAGTTTTGTCTAAAACAATAATTGCTGTGGAGTTAAACACCTTGCACTCTCGTCTCCCCATAGTGTCTGCTTTCAGTAACTTGCGTAATACATGGAATAGATGTACAGATTGAAAACTGCCCTTAAAAGCTATTGAGATCTCCTGTAGCTGCAGCCTATTTTGACATTTTCCTGTCATACATACAACAGGTGTTTTTAGTGCTATGTAAATTGGTAAAGCATTTCTATCACTTAGTTGAGACTTGAATAAAAATCTCAGCATGGTTTTGTTTCTATCTCATTTCTTGGCATGTAAAACTTTCTTTTAATGAATTTGCTTTGCTTTTGTTAAAGAGTGTTTTAACAACAACTGCATCAGCATATGTTTGGTTATTTGTTGGTTCCTGCTACTAAAATGATAGTCCACATTCTTTTTATGCAACATAGCCCACTGCCCTTACACACTCCACTGACTGTAGGCTAGTTATTGACTGGTTGACATGTCATGGGGCTCATTCACAAAAGTTGCCAATATTATGAGAAATTATAGCACAAGCCTTCAGGCTGACAGTGTCTTTTTTTTTTTTTTTTTTTATCAATTATGCTGTGTCATAAAATAGTTTGCTATTCTGAACGGGGAGACTAGACCTTTAAATCCACTGATTCCATATGAGAGTCTCGCATAATACTCAAGTCAGCTGACTTAAGACGCCATTTTGTCAGCCATTTCCTACACTGAGCCATTGCCAGCGTCTCTGCACAACACAGGACGCCCCGTCTGGCCTTAGCTTCATCTACCCGGGCTTGGCAAACAGCAACGGACCCTGCACGTACGGTACCCGGGTGGATGAGAGACCGTCTAGAGGGTCGGTCAGCACCCACTAGACCTCTGGAAGGCGCTTGGCCCCGCAGCACAGAAGCGGCACAAGTCACAGGCAGACATGGCTTTGAAGATTGTCAAAGGGAGCATCGATCGGATGTTCGATAAAAATCTACAGGATTTAGTACGTGGCATTAGGAACCACAAGGAAGATGAGGTAAAACCACCAACGAGCGAACTCTGTTACCTGGATCATTTTTTAACCTCACATTCATTAATGTGTTTGACTTAGCTAGCTAACACACATTGTCATTACCGTTATCGCTGACCAGCTAACGTTAGCTAACGCTAGGTGAAATTAACGCTAGGTAGGCTGACCAGCTAACGTTAGCCAACAGTCACTCAAAACAGTCCTTTTCAGCGACTAATGCTAATTTAACGTTTGTGAAATGACACGTTAGGGAATGCATGTTGGTGGTAACTTTGTAGTAACGTTACATGTCAGGTTTTAAGCAAGGAGGCTTAATGAAGAGTTGTTACTGACAGCTAGCAAACCTAACGCTAGCTAACTGACAGAGGAAGCAGCTCGATAGATTATCACAAGGGGAGATTACTGTTCGGCATAACGGTACCAGAGAGTACCATTAGGCAACTACCGCTAACTAGCTAGCTAGATCAATTATCGGCCTTTAGTGACTAATTCATTTTGGGAGAAGTATCCAGAGGTCTTCAATCTGCCAGATATAGCTAGCTATGTGTCACTTATTTGAGTTGACTGGCTGATGCGATGCTTTTTACATGGGCAAAGGACAGAGTGTGAAAGAGGCATAGCCTCTCTATCTCCTTAACTTTGAGTTTAAAAATGCAGATGTGACCATTCTGGATGTTGATTTATAATTGCATATTATATAAGCTCGTAAAATCCTTTGAAATGGGTCAGCCAGCAGCTCGTTTTGAATACCCCATCAGTGGTTGCTGGTGATGTCATCCCTGTCACAGCTCTGTGGTGATGACAGGCTCATCATATCACCAGGAGATGGAGTTGGGTGGGATGGCCCGTTAGAGGGCACTGTTTGGGGCAGCCACGTTTCCATCTCTCACATCAGCCTGCTCTTATACGCTCTGTGTACGGCTGTGTCTAACCTTGTTCCTGCTGTAAAAATGCTATGTCAGGTAGTTGGACGGGGTGGGTATAAGGCGGGATCCTTGGGTTGTTCTTGCACAGAGCTGTGGTGGTGCTGTGTACACCTGTCTCAAGCTGTAGGTCAGGTGTGAAATGTAGAGGTAGTGTGTCTAACCTGAGGGCAGCTTTTGGATTTTATTACTTTTTCAACGTGGCAGATTTGACCTGCTTACTATCTCACCCGAAAACCAATTTACAAGCATGGGCTAAACCACCAGATCTAATCAGCTATATACACATTTTGCTTGGATATTATGTCATCTATATTTGTGTCTTAATGTTTTTGGTAATCAAGCACTTAGATCAGCTATGTTGTTCGAGGCTATCAATGCTTGATCTCTTGATTCAGTGTATGGGCTGAGATGTTCGCCCATTGTAACCCAACCTGGGCAGCCTAGATAAGGTGGTGGTTGCCCAGTCAACAGTGGACAGTTTGCTGAAATATTAATACGCTGTGAGTGTGCGTGCGAGCCTGAGTGTATGTTGACTTTTTCCTGGCCAGACCACAGTTTGTTTTTCATGTGTGTGCTGACTCCTCATACAGTTCATTCATTCACTCTCCCTCCCACGCCTTTGGAACAGCAGGCCTATTGTAAAAAGGTGTGAGGATGTCCTAAGTGTAATTCTGTTAAATTGCCACTAAGAATTTTAAGCATATTTGTAATAGACGTCTGTTTATAAAAAAAAAAAGAGATTTTGCACTAGCCCTCTGAGCATACTCGTGTTTTGCTTGGAAGGTATAGGCCTTTCAGTTGATCTCTAGCTCAGTCTGCATTGTTGGCTGAAATAGTATTTCCTTGTTGGCCCTTTGACAACAATTTCAGTTATTTCAATGAGTTCTGAATCGGTCATCGAAGATGAGTGTAATGCAGAAGCACCGTGTGTGTCTGGAGATCTTGTGTGGAATCCCTCCCTGCCTGCCCTACAGCCCTGGTAGCAACAGTTACTCCAGGAACAACAGCAGAGCTCAGTCCCCCCCCCCCACCCCCTCCTCCTCCTGTCACTGTGCTGTCTCATGACCAGCACACATGACCAGCAAACACTAGACTCTACACAGCTATATGTGTATGGGTGTTTGCAAGGTTGCTCCTCAACAATGTTTGACTGATTGCTCTATCTAGAGGTCTAACTGAGCTTGCCCTCCACTGTTGAATGACATGTACCAATTTGGCTCTCTCCATTTTTGAAAATCTAGTGTATTATAACAGGGGTCATAAATTCGGGTTTTTATCATTCATAGGATTGGCCTCATTCATTAATGCGTCATAGACAAGTGGTACCATTTACTTTGTGTAAGTATTGGCCATCAAGGAAGGAAATGTTCTTGGTCTACAAGCCAAAGCCACATGCCATATTTCAACTGCGACTTGGAACAGGACCTCAAAAATGATGTATCACAGTAGTAGGGCTGAACAATTAATCTAATCGTGAAGACTGCAATTAATCGAATATGAAATATGTAGTTAAATGTTTGGTGTAACATTGGATTTACGTATCACAGAATGTTTTATAGAAATGTCCTTTTTTCAGTGGATCTTTCATTTATTTTTTTATTACTTTTATTTAACATGATCATAGAAGGTGCAATACGTAGCTAAAACAAAAATCAGATCAGTTCTCAATTGTAAGTCGAAATAAAAAAAATATTAAGAGATGAAGCCAGCCAGCATTGTGACTTTATAAAGTCTAGGATACATTTTTAAACTTGCCTGACTTGATTTGACTTGGGACTTGCAAAACAATCAATCAGCTCCACCTCTGCTGGCTGGTGTCTTGGATAGCAACAGCAAACAGGATTTTTCAGCTTGTTCCCGGTGCTTGGTAGCAGCCTCCCACTCCGGATATCACTCCATCTAATCTGATCTGCTTTCTGTTTGTCCTCTTCCTTTGTCTGTCCTCAGGCCAAGTACATCTCCACATGCATCGATGAGATCAAACAGGAACTCAAGCAGGACAACATTGCTGTCAAAGCCAATGCTGTGTGCAAGCTCACCTACGTAAGATCTCTCAACACCCTCCACAGAATCACTGACTCTTTCTGCCTTGATACATAGGCACTGAAACGCATACAGTAATGATAGACACCATTGTTGTTTGGCTCTTAGTGTAAGCCCATTTGTCTTTCTTTGGCCAGAGTCTCTTTATTTTTATAGCACTATCAGGGTAATCAATTTAATATTCCACCCAGGATTAAGAAAGAAGAAAACTAACCAAACAAAACAGATAAGTTCTTATTAGAATCAAATCTTAATAAGCATGTGGTTTGTAATATGACGACCAAGTAGTTACAGGAACATAGTTTTAGGAACAGTCCACCTCTAAACAGTTCTACTAACTACTCTCCCCCAAAACCGTTTTTTCTATTTGCATTCACACTGGCCAAGTGGCCATAGGAACTGACCTTTTGTTATTATAATTGCAGCCATCTAACCACCACTATGTGGAAAAGGGAAAAGACCTTTCCCTGAAGTAGGAGCTGAAAGAGTTACAGGAACTGTGGCTAGAGGAACTTAATAATCCCCAAATTGGTCCAGTCGGAACAGGAGAAAAAAAGGGTTCTAGGAACTGCAAAAATCCCTCCGGTCGGAAAGCGGCTATTGATTTTGGTACCTTCCAATATGCTCAAACTGTTTTCATACTGCAAGTGCAGCATGTTGCGTTGACAATACACACAACGTCAAATTCTGTTTGCTTGTGATAACTGTAGGGAGCCGCACACAGACTTTGTTCTTTGTACTGTATATTATTTATTTTTATTCAAATAGCATTGTGCTGAATCAAAAGCCCATTGTTTCGGCTTAAGGCTTCATCAGGGGGCAAATGGAAGTGACCAGTAAGAAACCACTCAATACATTTTTATAAAACCAGTACAACTACATGTACAAATGTTTTGTTTTGTAAATGAAGATTAGTCACTGCATAGCCTAATAGCTAGCAGCTGGCACATATTGAGAACAGTGTATAATTTCTGTTAAAATAAAAGCACTCTTTCTTTTTAGCTTTTAGCTCCAATCATTTAGCCTCTCTGAGCACCATGGGGACAGCTTGGAGCCCCGCTCCTCTTTTTATTCACCCACCTCCCTTGTTGTCTCTTTTCTTTTCTGTGTTACAGCTTCAGATGCTGGGCTATGATGTCAGCTGGGCCGCTTTCAACATCGTTGAAGTCATGAGCTCCTCCAAGTTCACATTCAAGGTACAATTGGAATATAATCAGACATCTTGGAAATGCAGAACCTGGTCACTTTCTGGATTAAAGGTCATGATGTTGTGACTGTGGTGTATGCCAAAGTGTAGATTTGTCAGGACATTATTGTTGAAATACAGTCACACTTACAAACTGTCCTTTTTTGTAGCATTTAAGTTTATTTATCCACATTGAAACTCACCCAAAAAAGCACAAGGAATAGTCACACTTTGTACTGTATAGGTACATCTGCATGGAACTTCTGCAGGTTGGTAATTGTTTGTAATAATAGCATTGTACTGAAATATATAAAGTGTGTAGTTACAGTTAAAAATGCAGCACAGTATGTCATTCTTTCTGCTTGGTTTTTCTTCCCCCAGAGGATTGGCTACCTGGCGGCCTCGCAGTGCTTTCACGAGAGCACCGATGTCATCATGCTGACAACCAATCAGATCCGAAAGGTCAGAGATGTTCTTCTTCTGTGTGCTCTGTGAATATCTCTTGACGGTTATTAATCTCTCAGCCCACATGTTTCTGTCTTGCCGACTATTCCTTTAGTCATTTTCTTTTCTTGTTTTTCTTTCCCAGGATCTCAGCAGTCCCAACCAGTATGACACAGGTGTTGCCCTCACTGGCCTCTCTTGTTTTGTGACCCCTGACTTGGCGCGGGACCTGGCTAACGACATCATGACACTGGTGAGTCATGGGGAGTATGTCAAGAGGTTTACCTACAAGGATTTGTGCTCTTTAGTATTTGTTTCTGGCTACAGTTCATTTCCTCCCGTTAACTCCTGCCGTGGCTTTATTTACCTCAGAACTTTGCGGTCAAAAAGAGGAGGTTTTTTTTCATTTTCCAGCTTGAACACAACTGTGTCTATTTAACTTTTTTTCCTCCCACCCTAGATGTCCCACACTAAACCCTACATCAGAAAGAAAGCGGTGTTGATCATGTACAAGGTGTTTCTGAAATACCCAGAGTCCCTGCGACCTGCTTTCCCCAGGCTCAAGGAGAAACTGGAGGACCCAGACCCAGGTATCAGGACTATGCATTCAGTCTGTTACGCAGGAAGCTTGTGCTTTGTCACCTGAACCTTATACATTATTCAGCATCTAAGAATGTGAGATTAAGGAAGGCTCATTTGTTATACTGCCACTGCCAGGGCTGTCTGGCAATATTCAACAACTCACAAGACTATTTCTGTTGAAAAGACAAAGACACATATTTTTACACTTACTTTGTCACTTACTTTGTCACTTGTTATAGCTTTTATACATTAACATCTTTTTCTTTGCCTGTGTTATTATGCTATATTATTGTACATCCTTGTTTCTTAGCCATGCTTAATTCACTCTTAAGACCAATAAACACACAAATCCCATTTTTATTTTATTTTAGTATGTTTAATGAATTACGTTTATGGACTTTTATTCAGATTATTTTTAATGTTCTTATCATCTTTGTTCCTCTTTAGGTGTTCAGTCCGCAGCAGTAAATGTTATCTGTGAGCTGGCTCGGAGAAATCCCAAGAACTACCTGTCTCTGGCCCCACTCTTCTTCAAACTCATGACTTCCTCTACTAATAACTGGGTTCTCATTAAGATCATCAAGCTGGTACGTCAACAGGATACAGGGAACTTGCTTTTTGAAAAGGTTATGGATTGCTGTAGAAATATCCCATGTGGTCTTATATTGCTGCCATGCTCTTATTACTAGGGTTGTTCTGATACCGATACCAGTATCGAAAATGCCTCCGACGCTGCCTAAAATGCTGGGTATCTGCGAGTACACGAGTCTATGCACAGATCCGATACAATGTAATTTAGCCCTGGAAAAAAAAGTAGTTTTATTTATGTTCTTTAGCAGTTATGACTGAATGTCAAATTAGATAATAAAGAGAAAGATCTATGGCATTCAGTCTCTCTCTTCTTCTCTATCTATTTCTATCTCTACTTATTACCATGGATAAATGGGAACATACCATTTACTGTGCACCACCGCAGTATTGTACCAATCATAAAGGGATAAATCCATCACAGAAGAGGAAGGGATACTAGTTTCTCCACCAGCATTAGCCTCAATTGACCAAAACGCAGTGAAGACACATGACGGGTTGCATTGCTGAGCAAATATTTCTGTAAACAGAACCACCACTTTCTTTAAAGTAACAAGTTCACATCTGTTCTCTTGCAGTTGTTACATGTCAAATACAAGTAAATGACAGCACATTTTCACATTGTAACTCCTTGAATCCATCAATGTTTATGAAAAGATAGTTTTAATTCTGCTGTGTCATGGCACTCTTTGTATTTGTTTTACAGTTCGGTGCACTCACACCACTGGAGCCAAGGTTGGG
The DNA here is from genome assembly GCF_004354835.1 of Perca flavescens. NCBI lineage: Eukaryota > Metazoa > Chordata > Actinopteri > Perciformes > Percidae > Perca > Perca flavescens. Next base: position 17,049,473 of record NC_041339.1, on the reverse strand, counting down.
GAAGAAGCTGATCGAACCTCTGACAAACTTAATCCACAGGTGAGATAAGATCCCTTACTAATAAGCTTTTCAAAAGCTGTGATCTGACGCGTATATCAATAATAATGCTCTCTCTTTTCTTACCATGTCCTCCTCTCTCACAGTACCTCTGCCATGTCTCTGCTGTATGAATGTGTCAACACTGTGATTGCAGGTCAGTCAATGTGTGCAATGTAGTGGTCTCATTCAGTTTAATGTGTGATTTTTCTCTTATTTCAGTCATTAAAAAAAAAAAAAAGAAAAGTTAAATCCACATTTTGAAACCTTTTTTTATGTTAAGTTCATAGTCAGCTCTAATTGTTTTTTTTTTTTCTTTCTACATTGCAGTGTTGATTTCCTTGTCCTCTGGGATGCCTAACCACAGTGCTAGTATCCAGGTAAGCCTCTGAGGTCCACTCCTCCATCTGGGCTTTCTTGTGGTTAATTTGGTCATAACCCTTTCCACCCCAGTTGATCCACAATGCATGCTTTCACCATTTTTCTGTTCGCAAGTCTGTCTGTTCAAACATATTGGCAACTATTAAACTTAAAACAGGCTAGAAGGACTCATCAAAGCTGTTTTTTCCTCTTGTTTTCAGTTGTGACTGTCAGTTATGCATGATCAAATAATTCTTTTCACCATTGAATATAAGCCCCATTTCCCTTTCTCTTGTTTGTCTCATTTATGTTTTTTGAAGTGTGAAGAGTCTGGTGTGGAGAGATGTTAATGGCTCTCCCTTTCCCCCCCTTTTCTCTTGCTCTCTTTCTCTCTTTCAGCTCTGTGTGCAGAAACTGCGAATCCTGATAGAAGACTCGGACCAGAACTGTGAGCCCTCTGTCAATGCCTGCAGTGTGTCATTTTCTCATTGTCTGCGTGTTTCTGACTATGGAACAGTCCACCCTCTTAGACGAAAATAACGTAGACCCCCTGACTCTGGATAACTCGAACATTATTACATTCCCTCTCTCAATTAGAATACCATTTCACTTAAGGCACTACCACTTTAACACACAAATCCCATGATTGACACAGAAAGTGAACAGCCTACAGCAGGGTTTTCCTGGTTTGTTGCTTAAACCAGGAAATGCATGCATGCATACATACATACATACATACATACAATCCCAGTTGGAGATGAGAATACTGCATCCAGCCATTCAAGTTATCTGGACACCCATACATAGATAGTTTTGTGCATGGAGTAGACTAGACCTCTGATGTTTATAGAGCAGACTGTGAACCTGTGGTTTTAGGTTTTGTTTATTCTTTTACCATACCTTTTTATAGTCATGCTTTAGGTTTAACACTTTCCTAAAGTAAAGGAGGTGAAAGACCAGACCTTCCCTGGATTGTGAAGATACTTTGCTGGTAGAATCAGTAGGTAAAATAACAAAAATAGAGCATGCCCCCAGTCATTTCTGCAATGTATTCACTGCAGAAACCAGCCTCACCTTACCCACAAGGTCACTACGCACACACTTATTGATCCAAGAATTTGAGAGGCATTTGTCTCTGCCAAATTAGGGGATTGAAAAAAAAAACATGATTCAGCAGATTTCTAAATCTTTAACAATCTGTTTGATGAGTAGGAAGAGCAGCAAGAATTTGACAGAAGAAAAAGCAAAACAAAACTGTGTGTGTGTGTGTGTGCGTCCGTCCGTCCGTTCCATTGTATGTTTTGTGTTTCTTTCCTTTTGTGATATTTTGTTTATCATTTCCATATGTGTTTTTTTTTTTTTTATAGATTATTCCATGGAAGATAAAACAACAGTAATTTGTTCATATTATATTTACGTATAAATATTTTCTAGATGCAGCTAGCTAGGCCTTTATAGAGTGACTAGATGTAGGGAAGTGCAGTAGGTAAGTAGTATTAAGTGTAATGACAACATTTTTTAAACAAGTAGTCCAGTTTCAAATGAATTCTCTGTCCTCTGGAAACTGGATCTTTATCTATAGTCAGGTTTATAAATGATAGGAACTTGAATAAGAAAGTATTATGAAAGCATACTTTGTTAATGTAGAAAATAATGTCAGCTGATAGAAGTATATATACCTTTTAGTTGCTAGGGTGAGAGCTAAGGGTGAAAGCATGTCTGTTTTGAAATACGTTAAGGCCATGTTTGTTTTTATAGTGAAGTACCTGGGCCTGCTGGCCATGTCAAAGATCCTGAAGACCCATCCCAAGTCAGTGCAGTCTCATAAGGACCTCATCCTCCAGTGTCTGGATGACAAGGATGAGTCCATTCGCCTGAGAGCTCTGGACCTGCTCTATGGCATGGTATGAAGCAAAGACATTTTTCAGTTCATTCTCAGTTTAAGTTATTACTTACTCAGATTTGTAGTGCCAGATAATCTCTGTTTCACTTTTGCCATAAGTAAATGCAGAGTTCACCTGGCAATTGGACTGTCGTATGGTCCTTGATTGGTATAGGTATAGTTTGTCAAGGAATGGCACTATTGCTGGCCAAAATAGTTGATATATGGTGTAGAAATGTCTGCAGGTGGTGTAAATTCCATACCTGGTTGTGTGATATTATATTATGTCTAGGGATGTCAAGATTTTATTTTAAATGGAAAATCCATCGAAAATGGATCTGCGATTTCCCCCAGTATTTTTCTTTTTTTTTGTTAAACCCTAACCCTAAACCCTTACTCATACCCAAAGAAGAAAAAAAATGGCTGGTACATGCAGCTAAAGACATAGGGGAACGTTAGCTTACCGGTAGCCTGCAGCTTGACTTTTCCACACGCCATGGCCACTACGAAGG